>NC_090657.1:50249012-50532703 GCF_040937935.1 Hyperolius riggenbachi | reverse complement strand
AGGAAGCAGGCACACTGCAAATTTATTGCAGGATTTGTATCACCTTTAATATTTTTTCGTTAAAGGTTATTATGATGTTGCTTATCTTTTAGAGCAGTGAGGACGTTCTGAGTTCAGGTCTGCTTAACTAACTTTGGAACAGATTAAAAAGCAAAGTCTTGCCGGTCTGCTAGAGAAGGTCAATGTAATGCAAATAAGTCCGTCTTGAATGCAAATAAAATGCAGATTGTGTACAGTTTGGGAGAGGGTCAATCAAATGCATTTCCTGACAGGGTTGATTAGCTTAAATTTCAAACTGTATACAATTCCAATTCAATTTGCACGCAGGCTTATTTTCACCTCATGGACCATCTCCACTGTCTGCAATAGCAGCTTGTCTGCTATTTTACTGCATTGTCTCTCCAAATATCAGCTCAGTGACAGGCTGGAGGCCCACCAATGGTGCTGTCTAGTGTGAAATGCCCTTAAAGGATACCACAACTGACATGTGACATGTTAAGATAGACATGTGTATGTACAGTGCCTAGCACACAAATACCTATGCTGGGTTCCTTTTTTTCTTTCTGTGCCTGAAAGTTAAATATCAGGTATGTAAGTGACTGGCTCAGTCCTGACTCAGACAGGAAGTGACTACAGGATGACTCACTGATAAGAAATTCCACCTATAAAACACTTTCCTAGCAGACAATGGCTTCTGAGAGCAAAAAAGATAAGAGGAATGTCTTATCAGTGAGGTCACACTGTAGTCAATTCCTGTCTGAGTCAGGACTGAGTCAGCCACTTACATACCTGATATTTAACTCTTTCAGAGAGAGAAAAAAAAAAAAAAAAAGGAACACAGCCTAGTTATTTGTGTGCTAGGCTCTGTACACACACATGTCTATCTCATCATGTCACATTTCAGTTGTGGTATCCTTTAATGGCGCACTGCAAAGGAGCCGCATGTGTAGCACTTTCCTGGCTACAATGCATGCTGGGAGCTGTAGTAAGTAGATGTGCAGAGGCGCCCCAAAAGGTTGTATGCAATCAATTCTGAGTGGATAATAAACTATTTTATTTTGATTGACATCACTTAGCCCTTTCTGGTGTCCAACAAAATAAAATTAATACCTATTCCTTCAGTCTGTGGTAAGTTTTCAATATTCACAAAGAATTGAGTGCATACAAAATGTGGAGCGCCTGTTTGTGTATAGTTTCTTCCCTCCCCCCAGGGGTGTCCCCTGCGATATTTATTCAGCTGGTCCTTTGGTATTTTTTGAGGGAACTTTGATCCTTTTTGATTGACCAATTCTACCACTATATGTAGAAAAAACACCAACAGATTTTTGCAATACTTTTCACATATTGTGTAGGTAAGCTCTAAAGCCCAATCTACACGATACGATTCTTTGTGCGAGTCGATTACGACTATTTACGATCAGATTAAATCCGACATGTCTGATTAGGATTAGATTCGATTTGCAAATTCAAAACAATGGCAAAATTGAATCAAATCGAATCCCGATCGGACTTGTTGGATTTAATCGGATCGTAAATAGAATCGTAATCGTATCACACAAAAAAAAAAAAAAAAAAAAAAAAAAAAAAAAAGGGTATGGTGGTGTAGATTGGGCTTAATGCCTAGTACACACCATACAATTTTCTCTGTAAAGTACTGTAATGCTGGACATACACGGTGTGTTTATGCGCTGGAATCGAGCCGCTAGCTCGATGCTGACGCGTCCCCACTCGTCCGCGTGGATCGATTCCCGCTAGTCCCCGCAGGCGCTTCTTATCTGCCGCTCATTTTTTTTCTATCGCCCGCCCGCGGGGATCAAGCGCAGAATCGATCCACCGCGGTGATCGGCCACGTCGGATATCATCAAACCATCAGCGGCTCGATTGATGAGAAGAAACGAACCATGTATGCCCAGCATTAGAGACTGGTCATTTTCTCTGGAGCATGGTCTTCTGTTTATCTCCTGCTGAGTAGAACAATGCCTAATTGCTAGGCAGATAGATGGTTAGATAGATAATTTCCAACATGTCGGAAATTATCTGGCAGGTAAATCTAGAAAGTCTAACAGAAAATTGTATGGTGTGTACCTAGCATAATACTCCAGGGAAAATAGTAACATTGGCCAATCAGGACTGGATATGTGTACAAGGCTATGGAGTACCTGAGGCAGACTGAAATAAAAAGATACTTGCCTACAAAGAGGGAAGCCTGGATCCCCCAGAGGCTTTCTGTATCCACTCTAACACCCCCCCCCCCCCCCCCGCACTGTTGCTGCTCACAGACCCCTGGAACTTGACAGATATGAAAATCCATGTGCTGTGTATGGGGTAATTTGATCTCTCCCTGATTAGGTTTAGGTCAGAGGGAATTCCTCTGTTTGCCATATTGTATGGCAGTCTGTGTATAGCCACCTTAACATGACATGCACATATTTACCAGCCTATCCAGTATCCTCCGTAGTGTAAATGTCATCAGCCATTCTGTTCTCTTCTCTCTACAGACACTTTGCTCAGGAACTTTTCATACTGCTGAGCTGACTGCTACAGAAGTGAAACATGAAGGGTCTCTTATCCTAATTAAGTTTCCTCTTCTCCTCCTCTCTCCCTCACTTGGTTGTATTAGGTTTATAGCTCTGGTATCCCTTTCAATGTCTGCAAAGATCAGCGGGGCACATTTTTCTGTGCTCTACTAGAAATGCCTTACAGGAGCTATACACATCATCTAGGTTTCTATCATGTGAAATGACCATTTGCATTCATTTCAGGTGATAATCTGGCATCCCCTGACATCAGTGGCCTCCCCTTCTGTTATCCACCCAGCTGGGTGATACTGTACCTCATACTGGGGAGCCTCCTGTTTAGGTAGCCACAGTGTCCCCCAGTATAAATAGTGTCCCACAGTATGGGTAGATAGCCAAAGATGCACCCTCCAGTATAAAAAACTCCCCCCCCCCATAGGGCACTGGTGTCAGAAGGGGTATGTAGCTTCCTGTTGACACCTCCCTCATCCCCAACACTTACAGACCTGCAGATCAGGTGCGACCTGAAGAAAAGAGAGCGGTGTACAGTAGCCATGCGGCACACTTCACATGCAGGAAATGAGCAATGACATCACTTCCGCATCTGCAGTGTACTCTGGTCACTGCGTCACTCTCCCCTCAGATCAGCGGCAATGTAAACAGAGGTCTACGTATGAGTGACAGGGAGGCAGGGATGGCTGTACAAGTCACAGACAGGGCGGCCCTGGCAGAATGAGAGGCAACCTATGAGGTTGACGCCCCATGCAGCCATTTTGTTTGTCTGGGCCTCGCTGGACCCCTGCTCAGATGACAGCTTGAGCAGCGTATCTGTAGTATGTTCGTTAGCAAAACATTTCTGTAGCAATCATAAATTAATAGTTCAAGCCTTTTTGGCTTGCCAGCAAAATTATCTTGCAGTTTGGAACCGGCCCAATCAAATGCACTCTGTGCCAATTTGGATTGGCCTAATGGCAAGCTGCATACAATGTGCATTCACAAATAAGAGAAAGTTGCAGGCACTAGATAAGCGGTTGTTGTGTAATACTAAAGCCTTGTTACCTGTGCTCCTGGTGAAACCAGTTCAAACGAATTGCAGCAGAATGCCAGGCATTTTGTAACCAAAAAGACTTTATTATCCTCACTTGCATCATATGCAATTCGCTTTTTCTTCTTAATTTTCATATGTCAATAAAATGCTTTTTAAACCACCAAAACAAAACACTCAAATTGGTACTTTCACGTAATTTTGGTATTTTTTTCCATTGCAAAGTGCTGAAAAGTTATTCTTAATTGAAGATTAAAAATTATCTCCTAGGAGATAACTCAGGTGAAAAAGTTAATTGCTTATGGCTCCAGTGGTGGTACAGCTTGCAGCCTGGGGCTATGTTCTGCTTCGTCAGAGGTGCATATGCAAAGAGCCCATATGTTCCTCTGATGAAGCGGAACTTATCCGCAAAACTGCTTTCAGGCCACAAGTTGTACCACCACTGTTGTCTATGGTCTGCCTTGTAATGTGTTACTGATTCATTGAAGGATAAGTCTTATTGGTTACAGAGTGTCCGGCTTTCTGCTGCAATTTGCATGCATGTTGGAAAAATTAGAAAATTTTTACCATCTCTATATAGATAAATATGACTGCAACTATCGACATGGCCATGCCATCTGCACACCCACTTGCACTGGATCAGATCCCGGCTTACAGTAAGACTGGCAGACAGGGGGTGTGATTACACCTTACAAAGCTAGGCAGGCGACATAAATGCCTTGTAGATCAGGGCTCCCTAACCATGTCCTCAATGCCCACCAACAGTGCATGTTTTGTAGAAAACCACAGAGGTAGTTAATTTGCTCTGTTGAGACACTAATTACCTCACCTGTGCACGTTTGTGGTTTTCTGCAAAACATGTACTGTTGGTGGGCCTTGAGGACAGGGTTGGGGAACTCTGTAGGTGAAACTCAGCCTAGGCGGCCGATAATGACCGCCTATGCTGAGAATCTAATGTGAGTACAACAGCCCCCGATGCCACCTGACAACTCGCCCTGCGATCAGCCCGGAGGATCGATTCCGCTTGCGGCTGCGAATACGCTTGGGTAATGTATTTCAATGGGCTGGCGCACACCAAAGCGGGAGGAGTTTTGCAGAAATTGTTAAGTATAGGAAAAACGCAAACCGCTCTGAAAAACAGCACTTCAGAGCTTTTTGCCAGGCGGTTTTTGTTACAGTAGCTGTTCAGTAACAGCTTTACTGTAATACATGAAATCTACTACACCAAAAAACACTTCCCAAAAACCGCAAAACGCTAGCTGAAACGCTACAGAAAAAGAAAAAGCGTTTCAAGATCTGCTAGCATTTTGCGGCTCTGCTAGCGGTTTTTGGTGTGCACCAGGCCTAAGAGCGGAAAACCGTTACTAGCAACTATTCAAACACATCATACAAAGGCAAACTGATATTAAGAGATGAACTGCAATATAGCTAGTTGAAAAAAAATCAATCAATAAGTCTTTAAAAGTAATAATACAAGAATTATAGGAATATATAGTTAGCGGTAAGAAGAAAAATCTTCACTGAAAAGGACATATTTATCCTGGGTGGAGGAACTGGGCCTCCGTGCACAGATATATTTATCTCTGCTGCCTCCCTGGGAAGGCTATCAAATTATATTAACCCTTTGCATGCCATCATGCTCCAGCTCACAGCTACCTCTGCATAGAAACAAGGACTGAAGTATGCCATACACACATAGATTGCTACCCAATGTGGCAAAACGAATAATACCACAGACAAGACATCGATTTTCAACTTCAGTGCAACGCTATGGGCTGTCGATCAGCCGACGCCCCCGATGAATCAAACTTTTCTTTCCCATCAGATTGATCGATTCGATCAATTTTTGATTTGACCAACCTGAAAGGGGGAATCGATGTGCATGGGGCCACGGAAGTGTAACGGCAAATTATCTTGGAAGCGATAGGCTAAGCACTGGGCAGACAATGGCGAAAATCTGGTCTAAAAGACGGCGTTTACGCAAAGGCTGGTTACCAATCATAGAGAGGGCTGTCCATTCATCTGAGTGGACAGCGTTAGACGAACAGCGCCAAGGCTGTTATTTAAAGGACCACTATCGTGACAAATTGTAAAATGTTTAATACATGTAAACATATACAAAATAGAAGTCTGTTTCTTCCAGAGTAAAATGAGCCATAAATTACTTCTCTCCTATGTTGCTGTCACTCACAGTAGGTAGTAGAAATCTGACATTACCGACAGGTATTGGACTCTTCCATCTCTTCATGGTGGATTCTCAGCATGGATTTTATTCTTTATGAAGACATTCCCTGAAAAGGATTTATACAATGATGCTGGCCATCCTTCCTGCTCGCTGCACACTGACAGTTGGACAGAGCAACTGCAATTCACTAAGTGCTTTTGAAAAACAAAACCATGAGACTCCCCCATGAGGACATGGGCTGGCCCAAAACCTGTCGGTTCTGTCAGATTTCAACTACTTACGGTAAGTGACAGCAACATAGGAGAAAAGTAACTCATGGCTCATTTTACTCTGGAAGAAATGTACTTCTTATTTGTAATGGTTTACATGTATGTTATATTCTACGCGTTTCTTTAACATCACAAAACCGTCCGTGTGAACCAGCCCCTAGTCATATTTACTGCAGTTATCACAGAAGCTCACCAACTTCGACAGAGCATGCCTTGTCTGGTAAGACTACCGCAATATATAGCAAAGTCCTTAAGCAGCTCAAAAAGCCCAACCCCCCGGTAAAAATACTCACCGAACCTCCAGCGACTTCTTCCCCGCCTTCCTGCAGCTCCTATGTTTTCTGGCCTCTTCCCGGCAGAGCTCCCAGCATATCACCTGACCTGCGTCGGGTCACATGACACGCCGGGTGCCTTGCAGACACTGAAAAGCCGCCAGGAGCTACAAGAAAGCTACAAGATGTCAATGGAGGCTCGGCGAGTATTTAATTGTCTGAACACCCCCCCCCCCCCCCCTCCCAAACCATCAAAGTACAGTACTCATTATCCCCTCAGGCATGCTTGTTAGTTAACACTTCAGGTTGCCCGAGTTCTGGATAGCGGAACCTTTGCTGTATAAACATGAAGAAACTGATAAGGCTGTTGGTGGGTACGTAGATCTGATTCCACACTGACATGTTTGACACTGGAGACCTCACTTTCATTGTCTATAACTGGTGAATAGGGCTCTGTAAAGAGGCAAATACAGGAGGGAGTGGAGGGTGGAGAAATGGAGAGGATTTAGGACACTCCCAGACAGAACTGTGATGAGCTTTGCACAAAGAATGGTATATAGATCTGGCATTTATCTCAGACATGCTTTACTTACAACATACACAGGGAAAGAAAAGGGGGAACAATGGTAGATAAAAACAGATTGGCCTCAATTCACTAAGCTTTACTCCTGTCTTTAATAACTCTTCTGAGCGGTTTTACAGTTATCACAATTATATCACCATGGTGATTCCTGTAAAAATGCTCAGAAGAGTTATTAAAGACAGGAGTTAAGCTTAGTGAATTGAGGCCATTGTCTTTATATATTAGAGTTGTCCTAAAGCGACCCAAAAAAATAAGTTAGATACTCCCCCCATGGAGAGGTGAGGCTCTGGGTTCCATACCGCCTCTCTTCATGTCCTCTGCTGCCCCCTGGTGAAATGATTCAACCTGCAAGTCCCATACATGCCTACAGGACTTCTCAAAAGCTGCTGCTACTTTATGGAACTCCCTCCCACCCCCTCAGACTCGCCCCCTTCCTTCAACGAAACCCTCTAAACATGCCTGTATAATAATAATAATAATAATAATAATAATAATAATAATAATAATATTATCTACCCCTCATCTACCACACTTTAACTCTTTCAGCTAAGCACCTTTTCCACAGCCCTACCTTATGTGTCCCTCCCCTTTAGATTGTAAGCCTTTGGCAGGGTCTAACTCCCATCCAATACCACCCCCCCCCCCCCCCCGCAAACCCCCCCGGTGTCTTTTCTCTTGCAAACCCACCAATGACATCCTTTGCATGGACTAACTCGGACTTGAGTTGCTGGGTCTCTGTTTGCATGTATAACCTTGTGCTACATCTCTGTCCATCACCCCTTGTTTACATTGTATGTATCCCTATTTATTGTCCAGGGCTGCATAATATGTTGGTGCTTTAAAAAAATAC
This sequence comes from Hyperolius riggenbachi, assembly GCF_040937935.1. Classification (NCBI taxonomy): domain Eukaryota; kingdom Metazoa; phylum Chordata; class Amphibia; order Anura; family Hyperoliidae; genus Hyperolius; species Hyperolius riggenbachi. Next base: position 50,524,983 of record NC_090657.1, on the reverse strand, counting down.
GGTAAATAGGTCAAATGCGTCTTTGGCCTTTCTAGGGCAGTCTTTGGAAGAGACCATGAGTACTTCCAGAGACGACTGGATCCATATTACAATATAGTGCGTGTTCAGTATGGATTTGTCCATCTTTGGAAGCAATCCAGGGCACAAATACTTCTGAAGCCTTCCAAGGACTTCCAAAGGTGCACATTTTCAAAGGGGGACCGGCAGAGGAACGAGGAAACCTAGAGAGGAGCAGGGAGGGAGGCTCCATGGTATGCAGAGCTTTCACTTTTCATAGGTTTGTTTCTCAGTTATTTCATGTTGGATCACTACAGGTTTGCTTTAAAGATCTCTGCCGGGATCACTATACCTGTAGAATACTGAACTCCATGCCTGGACCTTCTAGAGGAGACCTTACCGTGCTGTCAGGATTCTCTGCCGAAGCCTCAGCACTGCAGTCCGGAGAAGGCTCTTCATTCTTCATTTGCAGCTCTATCCTCCCGAACTGATGCTGCAGGGAAGACATGGAGAGGAGCGGAAGTAAGACTGACATATGGTCACATGGCCATTGTATTAAAAGCTGACAATAAGCACATGGAAACCATATACAAGGAGCACTAATGTGAAAAATAGTAACATTTCAAAAGACATACAAGAAACAACATCCTTGACCCTCTTCAATCTGGCTTCAGAAAACGTCACAACTGTGAAACGGCCCTCACCCAGATCTACAACGATCTGCTCATGGCAAGAGACAAAGACCAATGTTCCAGCCTGATTTTGCTCAACCTCTCAGCGGTTTCTGACACAGCTGATCAAGAAATCATGCTTAAAGACCGCCTCCAGGGCAAAAAAAGGTTTGAATACATATACTGTATGTAGTCTATGCATCGTGTACAGTTAATACTAAGTGTACATCTGATACATGGTAGTGTCCAGAACAGACTTCCATTTATATCTGTAGTAGCACTTCCTTCTTTCTCCTCATACTGAAGCCTTGCAAGTACACCCTCAGCAATCTCAGATGTACAAAAGATATAGGTTTTCCCCCGCCGGTCGCCCATGTTCCATGTACATTAGCACTAGGATTTTTAAATGCTGCCCTATACCTCTATATTTCAATCATGTGAATTAACCAATACATTTCTCTTGGGTGGATAGGAAGACTCTTTGCACTTTCCAGTAGTGCGGCTTTACAGCACACCCACTCTGATAGCTCCAACCCCATAGGCTGATAAAGGAAAGGGCGTGTGGCAGCTTGGCCACACCCCCTCCAAAACCCAACATAGAAGGGAGCATGAGTGGTAGCTGATGACACGCTCTGTAAACTGATCAGAGTAAACTATTACCCGAAGTAGTCACAAAATATTGTTTGGTGCAACAATATTCCCTTTTTGTACATAGCTTAAAAAGAAACTGTAGATAAACTAACGACGAATAAAATGGTTTTGTTTTTTATAATATTCACTAATTATTTAGCCAGTGTTTGCCCATTGTAAAATCTTTCCTCTCGATTTACATTCTGAAATGCATCACTGGTGGCGACATCTTTAGTTGTGCCAGGTGATCTGTATTCATTAATAAGAGTGCTATGCATGGAGGGAGATGCTGCTTGCTTGGCAGTTGGAAAAAAAAAAAAAAAAACGTTATTTCCCACAATGCACCAAGGTTCACAGACAGGAAGCTGTCAGGATCACGGTCTGAACATCACACTGTGGGAGGAGTTTCACCACAATATCAGCCATACAGACCCCTTTGATGATCTATTCAAGAAAAGGTTAAGATTCCTTGTGGGAAAGGGGATATCAGCTACTGATTGGGATGAAGTTCGAACTCTTTAATAGTGGGGATTTAGACCTCCATCATTGTCTATTGGTTACTTGCCTTGTTCTCGCTACACTCCTCTTTCTCCTGGTTTTCCGTTAATAGCGGTAAGATTTCGGAGATGTAAGTCTCCCACCATAAGACAAGAAACAACAGAAGCTGCTGGTTGCTCAGCGATTCCTCCTCCGCCAGCCATTTGGTCTGTGGGTTATATTTACAGTTCCAAGGTTTCGGGGTACCAATAAAATGAACCACTTTTGCTTCTGATCCAAACCTGTAAAAGGGTAATAATAAATGGTTGACTTCTCATTCATATGAATGCTTTACCTTCAAAAATAATCTACAGTTGTATTGTTCTATCGAGTACTATACAGATCGTCTGTGTAAGTCTTTTTGTACCCCAAAAGTCATGGTAAAAGTGGTGTAGATAATGCATTAAAAAATGATACCAGGTTTCTGAAAGGTCACCAGTATTTTTATAAAGCGATTGGTAAAAGTAGCTGGTAATGTGCCCCTTATTTCTGTACTTCCTGTGTACAGACCCATGTCTGAGCTGAGCAGCTTGAGCAAGGCGAGTTGGGTTTCCTCTCCGCCCACTCACTGTAATGAATGAACACGGCTCTGTGTGAGGGCCCGCCCCCACCGCTGAAACTTTCTATGCTGGAAGTAACAGCCAAGGATCATGTGATCTTACCCAAATTTCACACTAATTTTGCTTCCTGTCCTCTTTTGATAGACCTCTTTCTTGACTAGACTCTACATCTCTGGGGCATGTAGGCACAAAAATTCTGGCACCCTAATTCCACCCACTACTGAACTTGCCAGTCCCAACACGAAGGCAGGTTCGCCTGCTGAACTGCAGCATAAGTTTGCTGGCTGCCCTTGTTCCTTGCCTCTCCCTTCCCCCACCTAATACGCACGCCATCCTGGAGCCGCGCTGACGTCACCATCCCCAAAGCATAGAGAGCTGGATAGGCTCCAGGGGAGGTGATGTCAGCTCAGCTCCAGGATGGCGACTGAGGGTTTGCGAACCTGTGGCAGCCCTCTCTCAGCATACTAGTGCCTCTAGACTCACGCCTAGAGCTTAAACTGGCCCTGCTTGACTCCTACACCTCTTCAACCATCACAGATGGGTGACACTTACTGTTTGAAAGCTGGTGAGTAGGTGTATATAGAACTGATGCTTAAGTTATAGATGAAGGGTAGATGTTTGCTGATGTCTGACGTTGCCCAGTTATTGAAGAAATTATTGAGTAGGCCCTGGTCACCTCCTGTAACGAGAAAGTGCACACTGTTCACACTGTTCTGTGCAAAATGCTTAAACTAACAATTACAAATCATCATCATGAACAGAAAGATCAGATTCTTGCAAGAAACTAACATCAATTATTTTGCTACCACCACCTTTGTATTGCTTGATCCAGAACAGAGCTAAGCAAGCACTTATCACATATTTCATCCCACAGTCCTCTGCTTCTCCTGCACCTGATCACGATCAATATTCAACGATAGATTTGATGATTTTATTGAATCTAATGCCTAATCTGTTATGCCTGGTACACACCAGTGCAATTTTCTGTCAGATTGATGTCGAATCGATAATTTCCGACATGTCCAATCTGATTTCCAATTTTATATAGAAGTGATTGAAAAATCGATTCGACCGTCAAGCTGACGGGAAATTGCATTGTGTGTACCAGGCATTAGGAATATTAAATAGTGTATGGCCGTTATTATAGTCAGCTCTCCACATTGGTTCTTGTGACACATAGCTGTCAGTTGGGAATGGCAGAGACTTTGTTCATTGGTCAGGCCTAGAGAAAGGAGGGTATTGATTGACTCTCCTCCCTCAGAGCCTCCAAAGGGTAATGCCTGAAAATGCAGAAGCGTGAATGCCTCTGATATAAGAGCTATCAGAAGCACTCATGCTCCTACTAACACTGCTAGAACTCACTTTATATTGACCCGAGGAAGCAGGTTAACACCCGCAAAACGCATTTTCTGTATGTACTTGAACGAATAAACTTTCCAGTAAACTGGGTAAGTGTTTGATAATGGGGTAAGGCACTATTATTGAATGTTATACAGTAGGTATACAGTTTTAGGGCACCTCCACCTGTGTTTTAGATAGTCTTTTTCACGTTGGAATTTATAGCGGAGATCCTTTTTAAAAGGGAAGGTCCGAGAAAAACAAAACAAAACAAAACAAAACAAAAACACAATCGATCTACTTACCTAGGGGTTCCTCCAGCCCCTGGCAGCTGTCCTGTGCCCTCGCCACAGCTCTGCTCCCAGCCGTTGGCCCGTGGTCTCTATTGCAGATGCCGACCTCACCAGGTTGGCATCTTCTGTGGCTGTGGAAGCGCCGCTCGCGATCGCACTCACGTGGTCTGGAGTGTTCTGCGCGGGCGCAGAAGTTCTATGCCTGCGCAGAATGCTCCAGGCTACATGAGCTGCGCCGCCGCTCCCGCATGTGTAGTAGATGCCGGCCAGCATCTGTAGCGGCGGGGACCCCAGGCCATCGGCTCGGAGCGGAGCTGTGGCGAGGGACAGATAGGCTGCCAGGGGCTGGAGGAAGCCCCAGGTAAGTAGATTTACCCCCCCCCCCGATCTTCCTTTTAAAGGTTAATGTGAACAAAATTATATCTATATACTATACCCGATTTGGATAACCCTAACACCCTCTTTGCTAACCTTAAAATTTTCAAAATGAAAAATTGTCAAAAACGAAAAATATTTTAACCACTACAATGTTCCAATTTTTAAAACGATAAAAATGTCAACTATAACGTTTTCTAAATGATACAAAAAATAAAAAACTACCGTATAATGTTCTAATTTTCAAAACTTTATTGGTCGCCCAAATGTCTGCTTTCGGTGCCTAATAGCTGATGTTGGCATTAGCACCTATGGTGGCGCCCACATTGTCCATTAGCTGCAGGCGCCCAAATGTCTTGCTTCCCGGGGTTACAGGCCAGAAGTTGGGAGTTTTACGGGAATATTTTCAAGCACCCTGAGCAATAATCATATGAGGAATGTTTCCCTGTGTTGCCAGATAGGGTGCAGGAATCTCAGTATTATTGAGTGGTATGACTTGGTAGAACAGGAAAAAGATCAATATCAGGGAGATGCCAGTCAATTTCCTAATCTACTAGACATCTTACAATGTATGGCCTGCTTCTCTCGTTTGCAACTGGAATACTACTAGTGTATATACATTACATACATAAATACTGTGACCCATACACACACACTCAACAGCGGTCTTTTAAGGCGCGTACACACGCACTACAGCAGCCAACAATGGGCCCGTCGGCACCTGCCGCTAGGCGGATCGTTCAGGAACAGCCTCATCAGTCCGTCGACAGTGCGTACACACGCACTAGTCTGCTGAAAGTCCGCCCAGTGGGAGGGTCCGACGGACCCATCGTTTGCTTCTGTAGTGCGTGTGTACGCACCTTTAGGCTCACAACTTTTCTTGTGAAACACCTAAAAAAAAAAAAAAATAAATCTCTTGGTATTGTTCAAGCAGCTGATAAGACTGATAAGAAGTCAATTCAACATTTGGATTGACTTCTTATCAGCTGCTTGAACAATACCAAGAGATTTTTTTATTTTTTTTTTTTTGGTGTTTCACAAGAAAAGTTGAGAGCCTAAAGGCTCGTGTACACAGGTCTGCCTGAAGCCAACAGTCCGGCGGATCGTTCAGAAACAGCCTTATCAGTCCGCCGACAGACTGTACACACGCTGTACTGTCTGCTGAAAACCCGCCTAGCGGGAGGTGCTGACGGACCAGTCGTTGGCTTCAGTCAGACGTGTGTACGAACCTTAAAAGACTGCTGTATGGGGTTGGAGCTGAAAGGCCTGTACACACACCTGATCAAAGGCAACGACTGGTCCGTCGTCACCTCCCGCTGGGCAGGCATTCCAGTGACAGTCCAGCGCGTGTACAGTCTGTCTGCAGACTGATAAGGCTCTTTCTGAGCGATCCACCCGGCGGATCGTTCAAAAACAGCCTTATCAGTCCGCCGACAGACTGTACACATGCTGTCTGCTGAAACCCCGCCCAGCGGGAGGTGATGACGGACCTGTCGTTGCCTTTGATCAGGCGTGTGTACGAAGCTGAAATAGTCTTTGTCCGGAGATAAGCAAACCAGTGAAAAACTTAACAGTGCCCACAAAGGTTAAAGCTGCATTCTCATTAGCATGATGGGTCACTAAAATCAGTATGTTTGATGTGTAATGACTTAAAAAAGGGAGGTGAACCACTGCCCTAAGTGCAATAGGGAAAACAGAGGCACCAGCAGGATAAAAGTAGATAAAACCTTTAAAATGAGCTTGGAGGAAGTAGTGGACTTACTTGCGTTGCATCCCTGGGGTACTTTACAATAATAGTATGTATTTATCTTCAGTCTTTCATGTCTGCTTTATGGAGGCAAGTCCACCACTTCCTTCAAGCAAATTTTAAAGGTTTTATCTACTTTTATCCTGCTGGCGCCTCCGTTTTCCCTATTGCAAAGCTGAGTCCACCCCAGGTGGAGGGGTGACCTTCCCCTTTCTTCCGATCTACAGAGAGACTTCATCCTGAGTGAGGACAGGTTTATTCTCCTCACCTGCCTACGAAGTGGTTGCCTATGTGGTAACCCATGTTTGTGAGTATAATTGTCTCACTTATCTACATTTGGTTCTGACATACTACACTATACTGGGCTCTTGATTTCTCTCTTTTTACACTGCCCCAAAGGCTTTTAGTGTGGAAAGGGAGCTATGGAGCAACCCTTTCTAGGTACTTAAACACCTGCTGCACCCCCCCCCCCCCACAATTTTTTTACACGACCCTCTGGGGAGGTTTGTTTGAAACATTTTGTGAAGCTGGGAGCTCACAGGTAATCATAGTGCTTCAAAGTCAGGTGGACAGGGAGAGGACAAGGCCACGCCCCCCACAATTCCCCACCCCAGTCAAGCCATACAAAAGCCTCTACACTGGAGCTGAAGCTAGATTGTAGTCAGGGGGCTAGGTGTGGGGTGTGGCCATGGCTCCTACCCACCTGCCTATAAGCCATCCTGAAGATCGAATACACAGGCTGGTGTATAACAAGGTAGGCAAGCAGGGGAGGGGGGTGTGACCACAGTTGTAAATGTGGTCACATTCCTACAAAGGAAGTAAAGACTGCACAGCTGTCCACCAGCTTATGTTTCCAGATGTGCACTGCAGAGGGCGCAGGAAGGCAGCACAGAATGCAGCCTTACCCTTAGAGGACACTCTGTCACAAGGAAGTTGGTACATTCTACCCTCCCTTCTTCTGAAGAATAGGTCTAAGACACATGGCAATCTCATACCATAGCAGGGACAGTCCCTCCAGTTAGGTGACAGCACGTGGGCATGCTGTGAATCCCTTTGGCTTCGCCTGGCTTACCATCAAAGCTGCCGTGCTCTTCCGCATGCTTGAGAATACGGCCGAATGTCTCCAGGGAGGGGCTGAAGACGAACACTCCGCTGTTAAAGCAATCCGGCCAACCAGCATCCGGCGCTGCCGAAAACTCCTCTCGATCAAACAGCTCATCGATGTTACAAAGAGCCTACAAATCAGAAGACAAACACAGGGCTTTGTAGACAGGGCCACCTGTGCAGGCATGAAGGTATACTGTGCAGAAATACACTTTACTTCTGAAGCAGATCAACACTTTACTGTTCAATATACACAGCAGTGGGAGGAGCTTCTTGCAGTTGGCAGAGAGAAGCCCCCTATTCAGCTTTAAAGGGAACCTTAACTGAGCGGGATATGGATGTTTCCTTTTAAACAATACCAGTTGCCTGGCAGCCCTGCTGATCTCTTTACCTGCAGTAGTGGTTGAATTACACACCTGAAACAAGCATGCAGCTAATCCAGTCTGACCACCTGATCTGCATGCTTGTTGAGGGGCTGTGGCCAGGGCTGCTCAAATCCAGATCCGGGAGACATCTGGATAGTTGCTATCCGGATATCTCCCAGTTACCTGTGCAGGGTGGGGTCAATCTTACCTGTCTAACGTCTTCTTCGTCCCTCCCTTGGCGCCTCCCACGATGCCTTCCAAGCGGCGGTCACGTGATTACAAACATTTCCTCCTTCCGGGTTGAAGGAGGAAGTGTTTGTAATCACGTGACGCGCGTGGAGCGAATGGTGGGAGGCACCGAGGGAGGGACGAAGAAGACGTTAGACAGGCAAGATTGACACACCCCGGTAACTGGGAGATATCCAGATAACTATCCTGATGTCTCCCGGATCCGGATTTGAGCAGCCCTAGCTGTGGCTAAAAGTATTAGAGACACAGGATCAGCAGGAGAGTCAGGCAACTGGCATTTTAAAAACGAAAAATCCATATCCTTGTCAGTTTAGGTTCCCTTTAAGACAATGGCCTCGATTCATAAAAGGCTGCTCTATTAAAATAAATAAATAAACTCAGTCATTAAAATACCGCATTCAGTAATTTAGACTGGTGCTGTAGAAGTCTCCGGAATTTATTGAAGCCCATTCACAAACAGCAGAGCAGTACGAGTTGTCTCTGTTGCTACAAGCGGTTTGTGCTACAGCATTACACTAGCAAGAGGCATCCCCCCCTTATCCCTTTAGATGTGCATGTTTGTTATACTGCCTCTGCTCGTTTTGAATCCGTCGATTAGTCTTTCTTAAAGAGACACTGAAGTGAAGGGGAAAAAAAAAAAAAAAAAAAAAAAAAAAAAAAAAAAAAAAATCTGATAATGAATTGGTTGCGTAGTACAGATAATTACTAGAACATTAGTAGCAAAGAAAATATGCTCATAATTTTTTTTAAAGCTAGATAGGTTTTTTTTTATTTATAACATTGCATCATTCTCTAATATTTGCAGTTTACCCACTACTCAGCATTCTAAATGATTTTACAGAGCAGGCCAGTGAACTTTTGAACTGTTGAATACAGTGACTGACACTTGAGATAAAAAGCTTTAGAAGACAGAACAGGAACGTCGGCGACAGCTTCCGTCGCGCCGCTGGTCCCTCTTCCGCGTGTGTACACGGAGGGACCTGGCGAGGAGCTGTCGTCAGCCTGTCGCCCACGTGTGCTGGCGACAGGCCCAAAAAGTTGCCCGTGAGTATGGGCCATAACATTTTATTTAGTTGCCACAGCTTAGAACTTCCAGGAGACAGTACACATGCCATGCTTAGGTTCCTGTTTGAAGATGCAGAGGAGTTAGTGGGGAAATTACCTAAGAACCTAAGGAACCGCTGAACGGCCTCAGGGGAAGCCTCTTGTTCCGTGATCTCTCTGCTCTGCCTGGGGTGTACAAAAGCTATAACCATCGGAGAAGCCTGCGGGTCCTATCAAATGCGATCATCCAGACTTGAAGACCGGAGCCATTTCTATTGGCTCACTGCTCGGGCCAATCACTGGGATATCCAGGCAGAAGGCATTCGAAGCTGGTTTTCGCCACCACAGAGCAGCCGGTAAAGATCAAACATAAAAAACTTGGCTTAACCGCATGTAACCTTGATGAATTGACATTTACGGATATGTGTTGAGGTATTTACTGCACAAGCCGGTAATTTACCTCACTGCTCGGTAATTTCAGCTTTCCATGCGGAAACAGCCCTTATGAATTGACATTTTCCTAAATGCTCTGTAAATTCAGCTGTTTTCAGGATCACCGAATTAAGCAATGCTTGATGAATTGAGGCCAATCTCCCTATGTCTTGAAGAGGAATCGTAATGGCATATTGGCCTCAATTCACTAAGAGCACTGGTCAAATAATTGAATTCCCGAATGCGGTAAAAGTTTTGTAAAGCATGCTTAAACTCACTAAACCCTGCTCGGTTTTTGGGGTCTATTAATCAAAACTATAATGAGATTATGACTATTTTCACATACGTTTTCAACACTCGATTCGTTTACCGAACGAATCGAAGGCTAAAACGAAGGCAAAAACGAAACGTGTATTCCCAGCATAAGGCTGAAAATTTTGTTACAGAGTCTCTTCAAGGGCCGCGGTGTTAAACCCCCCTAAAGACCAGGCCATTTTTCATAATTGGGCCACTGCAGCATTAAGGCTAGTTACACACCAGGACGTTGCGTTTAGGGGACGTTATAGGGCACATAACGTGCCCCTAACGCAACGCCTGGTGCTCTGGTGTGGACGTCGGAGTGAGCCGCGTTGTGCAGCTCACTCTGGCGTCAGTGATGCGTACTCTTGGACGCATGCGGCATCACGTGGTCCCGCCCGGCCAATCGCCGCACAGAGCAGCCTCGCCAGGAAGTAAACACTGCACGTCACTGAGTGCAGTGAATATTAATTAGCCATGTGCCCGGCCGCTCTCCCCTCCTCCCCAACATGACTGAGCATGTGCAAACAGTCTAACGCGGCTTAGCTGCGGAGAACGCACAGCATGCAGCACTTTGCAGCGTTACAATGTAACGCAATGTGGGCAGTGTGAACAGCCCACTTGTTACATTGTTGTGCGTTGGGGGAGCGTTACAGGCTGCACTAACGTGCGCCTGTAACGTCCCTGTGTGCAAGAAGCCTAAAGGTTCGCTTCAGGGCCGCACAACTCAGCACAAAAAAATTGGTTGAAAAAAGACATACGTCCATCGAGTTCAACCAGTACAAAGTACAACTCCAGCCCGTCCCCCACATACCCCTGTTGATCCAGAGGAAGGCGAAAAAAACCCACAAGGCATGGTCCAAATAGCCCCAAAAGGGAAAAAAATTCCTTCCTGACTCCAGATGGCAATCAGATAAAATCCCTGGAACAACATCATTAGGCATAACCTAGTAATTGTAGCCATGGATGTCTTTCAACGCAAGGAAAGCATCTAAGCCCCCTTTAAATGCAGGTATAGAGTTTGCCATAACGACTTCCTGTGGCAATGCATTCCACATCTTAATCACTCTTACTGTAAAGAACCCTTTCCTAAATAAATGGCTAAACGTTTTTCCTCCATGCGCAGATCATGTCCTCTAGTCCTTTGAGAAGGCCTAGGGACAAAAAGCTCATCCGCCAAGCTATTATATTGCCCACTGATGTATTTATACATGTTAAATAGATCCCCTCTAAGGCGTCTTCTCTAGACTAAATAAACCCAGTTTATCTAACCTTTCTTGGTAAGTGAGACCTTTCATCCCACATATCAATTTTGTTGCTCGTCTCTGCACCTGCTCTAAAACTGCAATATCTTTCCTGTAATGTGGTGCCCAGAACTGAATTCCATATTCCAGATGTGGCCTTACTAGAGAGTTAAACAGGGGCAATATTATGCTAGCATCTCGAGTTTTTATTTCCCTTTTAATGCATCCCAAAATTTTGTTAGCTTTAGCTGCAGCGGCTTGGCATGGAGTACGATTTTTTAACTTGTTGTCGATGAGTACTCCTAAGTCCTTCTCCAAGTTTGATGTCCCCAACTGTATCCCATTTATTTTGTATGGTGCTAGACCATTAGTACGTCCAAAATGCATGACCTTACATTTGTCAACATTGAATTTCATCTGCCATTTATGTGCCCATATAGCCATCCTATGCAGATCCTGTTGCAATATGACACTATCTTCCTGAGAGTTGATGATTCTGCACAATTTTGTATCTGCAAAAATAGCAACATTGCTCACTACTGCATCTACTAGGTCATTAATAAATAAATTGAATGTGTAACGCGGCCTCTAGTCACATAGCCTTCTGCCCCAGAGAATCCCCGGAGACCAGCAGCCATATGCAATGGACATTTTCTCCTGAGTTTTCTCCTATGTGATATTTTTAAACTTGCCAATAAAATGCCTTTTAAAACCACCAGCTAACCAAAAAAATAAATAAAATTATAATTTTGATTGTAATTGGTCACCTGTGTTTTGGTAGCTTTTCAATTGCAAAGTGCTAGAAAGTTATTTTAAAACAGAAGATGAAAGATGAACTCCTATGAGAAATGTCAGGAGAAAAAGTGAATTGCTTATGAGCCCAGGTGTTCCTGCTCATTTCATAATTTTGGGAAACTTAGCCCTATAATTCTTTCCTCACACCCAAATGCCTATACACAATGTAGCATTCATTTTCACAATAATAAAAAACAAGAATTCATAGGTCAGGGCAGGTTTCCAATGTAGACTTACGATAGTATCGGCATCCATGTAGACGCACTTAGTGTACTGAGTGAGGGTCCAGCACTGAATCTTGGTAAAGGTGATCCCCAGTTCTGGTCTCTTCAGCAAAGACAGGCGTACAGAGTCTGCACTGTCCAGAACATCCACTTCCACTACTTGGTCAAAAACGTGATTGAGGATTCCTCTTTAAACAGAAAAGCAAAAATGAAGCACTCTGCAAACTATCAGATACAATAAATAGGGGGTCACTAGAAAAGGCTTAATAAAAAAATGTCTGAGGACCCCTGTTACGGACAAGTTAAAGCGGTCCTGAACTCTTGCACAGTACTCAATGATAAGTCTGATTACATACAGTTGCTGAATAAGTCAACTTCTCTGTGATCTGTGTTTAGGCAGATCAACATGTCTAATTAGTTCTATCAACAACTGTGAATAGATTGTAGGAGAGCTCTGCCAAGGCAGCTCCCCATACAGTAAACTGAGGCTTAACCTTTTCAGTGCTCCCAGCAAAAGCTTTTTTTTTGGTTTTTTTTAGGGGATTTTCATAAACTAAGGAATGTTTTCCTTAACGATCATCATGCTGTGGCTAATTTTTTAAAGCAAAGAGAAATTTCCAAGTTTTGCTCAGGGCTGTGGAGTCGGGAGTCCGAGCAATTTTGGGTACCTGGAGTCGAAGGTTTCATAAACTGAGGGGTCAGATTTTTATACCAAATCCACAGCCCTGGTAAGTATTAGACTAAGGAGTTAGAGTAAAGGAGTCATTTTGGGTACCCGGAGTCGGAGATTTCATAAACTGAGGAGTCGGATGGTTTTTGTAGCGACTCCACAGCCCTGATTTTGATCCACTTTAAAGTGAACCTCTGGACTGAAAAGGCTTGGTGTTTCTTTAACAGTTTCACAGCATCAGAACTTTGTTTCTCTTATACAAGCCTCATTTTTTAGCTGCACAGAAGAAAACTGCCCGGGCTTTTTTCCCCTGATGCTGTGCAAATCATGATGGGATTTCTGATTTTTTTTTTTTTCACATTTTGAATTTGACATTTGAAGCCTAGCATGTGCAGCTGGGAGGGGTAATCAGGAAACCGGATAGTTGGAACTGTCTCCTGCTCCTTGTCACCTCCTTTCAACCAAAAAGATGGCTGCCCCCATGACAAAGATGGCAGCCCCCATGAATCACAAACATTTGCCTGTTCTTTTAAAAACAGGGTGGGTAAGAGATATTACCAACCTATTCTAATTAACATAATTAATGTAACTTGATGACAGTAGGTTTGTTTAGGCTGAAGTTCCCCTTTAAGTAATCTAGCAAACTGGACTGGATTCTGTTTTAAGAATTGTCAATTACTATGTGGTAAAATACTTTAACCCTCACCAGGCTAATAGAGAAAACAGTGAGGATTGCTTGAAGGTTAGCAAGTTAGCAAAAATATTATAATACTACTCTCTTATCGAGCACAGACAGGGATTTTGGTGGGTAAGTGTACTTTCTGGTTGCTTGGCAGCAATATATGCCCAGTCAACCTCTCCACTTAGAAACAGGTGGACCCCATCAGACAGAGCCTCAACCCCAGCTATTAAGAGAAGTGCGCAGCAGAGGAACCATGCCACAGCACAAGGCGCCATCTTTTCAGCCGCAGTTTACTCCATAGGGCTACCAATGTATGTCACGTGACATATTGGGGGGCTATGGAGGATGTAGCAGCTGTAAGGAGAGGACGGTTCACCCGATGCTGTGGTAAGTCTACTCCACTGTGCTCTGGATTGCTAGGATAGTAAGAGGCGTGCCCCCGTGGCCACTGGGGAATTGCCGGTTGGTCATGAGTGCCGGTTGCTTGAATTCCAGTTAAAAGGGATTCTACTGTGTACACAGATCACCCTCCGCAAGCAGCATGCATACCAAATTTCAGATCTGAATCTCAGCCAAGACACTACTGCATGGAGTTAATACAGGTTAGATCTCGGAATCGATAGCAAACAGCTGAGCTGCTTTCAATAAAATATAAGCCCATATCCACAAAAAACTGAGTGTTTGTGGATATGGACTCCCATATCCCCCCCACAACTGAAAAGCTTACCCTCAACATCCCCTGCATCTTCATCTACTGGGGTCCTCAACCTCAGAGGTAAAGTGATGCCACACTGCTCCTCCCTGCCCCCAGCCAGCATTGCATTGGCTGCTGTGTTGTTTGCCATTCATAAGAAGCCTCATTACTGTAACACAACTGTCAGGCTTACCTCATTCGGCTTGTAACCTCTGAGGTGATCATCACTACCAACTGGCGGGACGTTTTGTGATTCCTCAAGGACTGTCCAAGCACTAGCGCACCCTGACAGTACAGGTCATTGGTGCCGAGGGTGACAAACGCTTGGTCTGTAACTAGAAGTCGAAGAAAAAAAATAAAATAAGTGCATCTTCCATCACATTAAAGAGTAAGTGTAGTGTTAAATGTTTATTCATATGAAGATGGATCAGCAGTTTTAGATCAATAATGCAAATATACTGCATCACTGACTGCTACTATTACGCATGATGATTTACGGATTGGGTGGTGAAACAAAAGAACCAGGATGGCTCCTAAAGGAGGAAAATACACTGAAATGTTTCACGGCTGGATAGCAGAGGATACTGCCACTAGCTGAACAAGCCAGGTACAAAGGCTGACATACTACTGCCTGTATTCAATTCACGTTTTCTCCTAGGTGATATTTTCATACCTAATCAATGAAATGCCCCTTAAAGGAAGCGTCAGGCAACCTATAGTACCCTCAGATCTACTTACCCCAGGCTTCCTCCAGCCCCTTGCAGCCATGTCTCTCGTTGCAGCTCTGCTCTCAGCCGATCACTACGTGGGCTGGAGTATTCTGCACAGGCACAGTATGGAACCATCCATCTTCTGAATCACTTCTGCTCTCAGAAGTTGTGTATTGCCAGGAAAACTTTTATGGCTGCAATTAGCTTAATAGTGATGTTTACTATATTCCTGACAAGGTACAGATAAGACAGAAGCTGTCACTTGCATGCCTAAAAGCAAAATAAAACAGCCTGGTTTTTAACATGTTTTGCACTGTACATAGACAGGTTTATCTCATCATGTCACCTAGGGTACACTTTAACCACTTCAGTCTATCCGGATGGATATATCCGTCCAGATAGGCTGCACTAACTGCCGCTGGCCCCGCACGCTTCCGCCGCCCCGGAGATCAATGGATGGGAACATAGTTCCCATTCATTGATCTATGTCTCCGTATGAAAAACCGACGGCTTCTCTGAAAAGCTGCGATTTTTCGAAGTGTCACGTCATCCCTACAGTTCCTGTAAGTGAGAGCTCTCGCTTCCAGGATGAATATGAATATATACATATATATATATATATATATATATATATATATATATATACATATAAAAAAAGTCACTGTTGCCATCTTGTGGCCAAATAGTAAAACTACATCTACATATATTTTGATTTTAAATATACACAATTACATTTAAAAAGTATCTGTTTACCTCCCCATTTCAAAAACCTCCAAATAACTTATAATTAAAAAAAAATAAAAATTACAAAAAAAAAAAAAAAGTTACCTAAGGGTCTGAACTTTTTATATGCATGTCGAGTAAATTACAATAAATGCACCTTTATTTCCAAATAAAATATTGATGCCATACATTGTGATAGGGACATAATTGAAATGGTGTAATAACCGGGACAAAAAATACGTGGGTTTTAATTATGGTAGCAAGTATTTTAAAGCTATACTGGCTGAAAACAGAAATGATTTTTTCTTCCATTTTTTTCTTAATATTCCCGTTAAAATGCATTTCACAAAATAGCTTAAATTTATCACCTAAAGAAAGCCTAATTGGTGGTGGAAAAAACAAGATCTAGATCAATTCATTGTGATAAGTAGTAATAAAGTTATTGGCAAATGAATGGGAGATGAACGTTGCTCAGAAGCATAAGGTGCAACAACACTGAAGGCTGAAGTGGTTAAAGCCCCTCCCCCAGCAAGTGAGAAAATACTACATCATTTTTGATACTTTTTCAATTGCAGAGTACTAAAAAGTTATTTTAAAGTAGAACTGAAATAAAGTAAAACAAAAATAAGTTTCACTTACCTGGGGCTTCTTCCAGCCCCCTGCAGCTGACCTGTGCCTCTCGCTGCCCTGGACTGATCCTCCGTTCCCCCACCGCGGCTCGCTTTTCTTCTTGCAGTGGAAGCAAACTTGCAAGTTGACCTCTGCTGTGCCCTGGCCACACGTATCCTCGTATGCGTTCCCACAGCCAGGAGCATCCTGCGCAGTACGAGATAATCTCTACTGCACTTGCGCAGTGCAGTCCCGGCTACGGGAGGGTTAACCAGGGCACGTGTAGCACTGGAACTGCGCGAAGTGAAAGTGATCTGCGGCAGGAGACCGGAGCATCGGTGAGTGGCTGTGTGGAAACAGGGCGGCTGCAGGGGGTGGCAGAAGTCCCAGGTAAGTGAAACTTTTTTTTTTTTTTTTTACTTCATTTCCATTCAGCTTTAAACAGGAGAGGACATATAATCTCCTAGGGGAAAACGTAGGAGAAAGCGTGAATTGAATAAGGGCTTACATAAGCAGTGAATAGAATATAAATATATATGTAAACATACTTGTAAGTGCTACAGCCATTGTGTAGCAAGAACATGATTTGCTGGGCCCCCAAGTCACGCTCTATGCAGGTTACAGTGACCTCCTGTTGTCACGTATATGTACAGCTCACCCTCAGTTATTTCCTCCCTCCACAGCTCACGTCAGCTGGCCTTTTGAAGTGCAGGAGACTGCAGCAAACTACAAAGCAAAGCACAGTGACCTCACACTTACCAGGCATTCTGATGGACGGAACTGGATTCAACGGCTGTGGAAACGAGTGTCTCAGCCAACCATGCAATCTTCCTTTGGATTTCTAAATAGAATGTAAACAGTATTAACAACTCAGATTTTGCTAGTGGCTTTAGAACTATCATTAGTAAACACCATAGTACAACCTTTCCCTTCTTATATAAGATTTCCTCATCCCTTGATAACTGTACATACCAAGAATTCCAGCCTGTAAATCAATAGCTGACCTGCACATAATCGGGCAGAGGGTGAACTCATTTCAGAGAACAACTCTGTTTAGAAGGCGTTATGGCAACCATTCTTAATGGAAACCGTGTCAAAATTGTGCCTAATAAGCTGAATGCATGTGCAAAAACAATGTGTCTATCTGGCTGCTACCGGCTTTTTCTTTTGAACAAGTTTTATTGGCAACACTACAAAAAAGTGTAGTGTAGTTGATGGTAGCAGCAGGGGTTACTGAAGTGTAGTGTACTTGGTGGTGGCAGTAGAGGTTAGTGAAGTATAGTATAGCAGGGGTAAGTGAAGCATAGTGTGGTGTAGCAGGGGCTGGTGTACATGGGCAGCGTAGCTTAGATAGACAGTTTAGGGGGTAAAGGTCCATAAGACGCCCCTGCACCATAGACACACCTAGGTTTAGTTTCGTTTTTTTTTTCCTGATTTTTGCCCTCTAAACCTAGGTGTGTCTTCTATGCCGGAGCGTCTTATAATCCAAAAACTACAGGTAAGTAAAAAGAGCATACAATGGTAAAGTCCATAGAATACTTTGAAAAGGTGACTTTTGTAGCAAAAGAAAAACGATAAGATATCATTCTATAACGTATTGCAACAGGCAACAACAACAATCACCAATAGTGAAAAATTTAAGACTTAAGAGGGTAGCGACATCCGTAAGCATAAGACACAGAAAAATGTAGTAATACCTGATCACTAATCACCATCAAACAAGGGTATATACAGTATTATGAAGTGACGGGTAAGGGCGATGTCACCCACTTAGCCCATACCTTGTAGACTTTCCCAGGACATCCTCTATGCGCAGTGTTCTCCCCAGGCTCTTTTAGCCGGGTGCGCCACCCAGCTACTTTTGGTGAGCACCCAGCTGTCATTAGCTCACCATGAGTCATACGTGACGAAACCGGTAGGGCGTGGCCTCAGGTGCGGCGGTACCAGAGACGCAAGTATCGAGCAGTGGATGAGGACGTCCTATATTGATATGTGCATATCTTTTATGTACATGTGAGTGCAAGCCTATGTTTTTATGAATATTATTAAACGGAATTATGCTATGGAGGCTTCTGCTCCAAGTTTTTAACGAGGAAGTATTGGGCATATGGAAAAGAGCATCTTTAAGCGGCACCACAAGCGAGATAGCTGGTCTGAACAAGGTCAGCCTGACTATCTGGAAGAAGCCAGATGTATCTAGCTAGTACTAAATATTTGAGGTGGAAGCGCTGTACACATAACATACATTTAGGGAGGCGATACCCCCAGTTGTGTATAGCCATCCACCAGTGCGGATAATGTGGTTCTCTGTTTTGTCCCTACTAAGAGTGCCCATACCACCTTGTTCAACTTTATCAAATAATCAGTTGATCGGCTCAATACGCGCATCTGAAATAATCCATGTTAGGGCCGGACATCATGCTAAGCCGATGCTATACACTTTTCTGCTCCCATTGTTTGGTAAACACGTATTTTAACCCGCACATGGGAACACAGAAGCGCCGTGCTTAGCCAATCCTGGACAAGGCATGTAGCATCCAGGACGTAGCACGATGAGGGGGATCGACTGCGGCATTTGTGCAAACAGGAAAAGCCGGTATCAACGTATAGAGACAGCTATCCTTTCATTTAAGTGGACAGCGCTTGTGCAACAACGTTTAGTGCCGTGATTAATACCGGTTCAAAGTCCAGCACTCATAACTGTACTGCTCTTATTTGTCCATGTCACAGAATCGTTAAGAAAAAAGTGAACCAACGATGGTAAAAGTCAGCGATTATTGTCCATGCAGACTGAGCCGCCAGTGTTAGTTGCTCGTACTGAATGATCGCTCCATTCAAACTACTCAGGTGTGGCTAGTTATGCACTCCCAGGTCCTCAGTTTAGCACTTCCGCTAACGGATTGGCAGACCATTGTCATGCCACTGTTCAATCCAAAGTGCTCTGATGCCATTTTTGTGTCACTGCCCACTGGAGATCGCTGGTTTTATGAGGAAGATAAATGAGAATGTGTATAGAGATTATTTAGTAGAAGGGTAAACAAGGGCTGTTGAGTCGGAGCAATTTTGGGTACCTGGAGTCGCTGACAGTGTGCTCCACAGAATTTTTTTTCCAGCCGGGTGGCATGAAAAAGTAACCGGGTGGGGAATGCAGGGCCAGTGCTTCTGTGAGCAACTCTGCTTACAGCATAGGAGAAGGTGAGCTGATAACAGCCGGGTGTTCACCAAAACTAGCCGGGTGGAGCACCCAGCTAAAAGAGCCTGGGGAGAACACTGCGCTGATTTCATAAACTGAGGAGTTGGATGATTTTTGTACCGCCTCAAGAGCCCTGGGTTAAACTGAGTGAATATACTTTTAATGGACCACTTTTTTGTAGTCCCTCATATTACATAGAAGTGGTAAGAGTGAACTATCGTTATGGTGGCCACACGATACATTTTTTCACATTTCTTTTCAGATCGAGAAATACATTACAGCAGGGCTGCCCAATAGGTCATTAGCGATCTACTGGTAGATTGCGACCGCCTGATTTGTAGATCGCGGCCTCATGGCCACGTCCCATTGAATTTTGTGGCCAGCAGCTGTAGAACGCGGCATATCAGATTCTGCTGCTGGTCGCCGATAGCGCAGCCACAGCCAATCTGGAAGAGAGGCGCGGCTGAGAAGCCAGGGGCGGCTCTGCCATGACAGTGTCATGGCTGGGGGCGGGACCTGAAGCGAGACTTCCACCTCCACTCACACTGCCCGCCGGAGCCTCCCTCAGCCGCCGAATTGCATATCTGCCCTCCAGACAGCCACGGCTGAGGGAGTGAAGCCAGGACGCCACCGCTGGAGGGAGGTAAGCGTGCCCGCCCTATAATAAAGGCACAGCTTACTTCTACTGAAGGCACATATACCCAGCTATCCCATACTGAAGGCACATATACCCAGCTATCCCATACTGAAGGCACATATACCCAGCTATCCCATACTGAAGGCACATATACCCAGCTATCCCATACTGAAGGCACATATACCCAGCTATCCCATACTGAAGGCACATATACCCAGCTATCCCATACTGAAGGCACATATACCCAGCTATCCCATACTGAAGGCACATATACCCAGCTATCCCATACTGAAGGCACATATACCCAGCTATCCCATACTGAAGGCACATATACCCAGCTATCCCATACTGAAGGCACATATACCCAGCTATCCCATACTGAAGGCACATATACCCAGTTATCCCATACTGAAGGCACATATACCCAGCTATCCCATACTGAAGGCACATATACCCAGCTATCCCATACTGAAGGCACATATACCCAGCTATCCCATACTGAAGGCACATATACCCAGCTATCCCATACTGAAGGCACATATACCCAGCTATCCCATACTGAAGGCACATATACCCAGCTATCCCATACTGAAGGCACATATACCCAGCTATCCCATACTGAAGGCACATATACCCAGCTATCCCATACTGAAGGCACATATACCCAGCCATCCCATACTGAAGGCACATATACCCAGCCATCCCATACTGAAGGCACATATACCCAGCCATCCCATACTGAAGGCACATATACCCAGCCATCCCATACTGAAGGCACATATACCCAGCCATCCCATACTGAAGGCACATATACCCAGCTACCCCATACTGAAGGCACATATACCCAGCTACCCCATACTGAAGGCACATATACCCAGCTACCCCATACTGAAGGCACATATACCCAGCCATCCTATACTGAAGGCACATATACCCAGCTACCCCATACTGAAGGCACATATACCCAGTTATCCCATACTGAAGGCACATATACCCAGTTATCCCATACTGAAGGCACATATACCCAGTTATCCCATACTGAAGGCACATATACCCAGTTATCCCATACTGAAGGCACATATACCCAGCTATCCCATACTGAAGGCACATATACCCAGCTACCCCATACTGAAGGCACATATACCCAGTTATCCCATACTGAAGGCACATATACCCAGTTATCCCATACTGAAGGCACATATACCCAGCTATCCCATACTGAAGGCACATATAGGGTGGGGGGGTGGGGGGGGTGTTACGCGTGCATTTATATGTCGGTCGATCTCCTGGCCTTCGCGAATTTTAAAGTAGCTCGCGAGCTGAAAAAGCGTGAGCACCCCTGCATTACAGTTTTCTCATTTACTTTTAGGTGCCCATTCATTTCTCCTGATTCGAACTTTTAACGCACTTTTTATAATTGAATTGTTAACAAAACTTTGCTGTTTGTGGCACAAATTGAAGGGATATGATTCTTGGAATGGAAAAGGAAAAATTGTGGATCCGAAAGTTAGATTTTATGATCGAATCGGAATTATTATTACTGATTTATAAAGGGCCAACATATTCTGTGGAGCTGTACATAAAACCTTCTTAAATCGTTCCATTAATGGGAAGAATGGATAATTACCTTCTGATTAGTTATGATCATTCAAACCGCGTCAAAAGATCACATCTGAAGAAAAAAATTGTACCGTTAATGGGCAGCTTTAAATTGAAATCCAACCAATCAAGGCGGTGGAGTCGGTACAAAAATCATCTGACTAACTTCTCAGTTCATGAAACCATCAACTCAGACTCCACAGACCTGCAATCTATCACGGGTTCAATATCTCCCAAATTATGAAAAATGATGAACCACTTAACGACCGGGGCTGTTCTCTGTGATCTGTGCTGCGGGCTCTCCAGCCTGCAGCACAGATCGTGTGAAAGGCAGGGCAATCAGACTCCTCCCTCCCCCCCCCCCCTTTTCCCCCCACTAGGGGGATGACCTGCTAGGGGGGGGGGGGTCTGTGGCCGAGCGGGGGGCTGCTTAAAGCCCCCCTCCGCAGCGCAATTCCTCCCTCCCCTTCCTACCCCTCCCTCCATGGGCGGCGCAGGTCGGAGATTCGTCCTGCGCCGCCTCTGATAGGCTTCTGCCTATCACACCAATCAGAGGCCGTGGATCGCCGATCTCCTTTACGGCACTGCTGCGCAGCAGTGCCGTATTGATGTAAACAGCTGGGATTTCTTCCCCGCGTGTTTACAATTAGCCTTCGAGCTGCGATCGGAGGCTCGCAGGCTATTCACGGCGACACCCTCTGTGAAGTGACATGGAACTGTGGCTCGAACGAGTGGCCGTTTCCATGTAAAACCACAAACCACCAGCCGCCGCCTATCGGCGTTAGCTGGTCGTTAAGTGGTTAACTCTGAAAAATGGGCATGGGTGTTTAAATCAATAAATTGACAAGCTTTCCTACACCATTCCATCTTCTTTAAAAAAAAAAAAAAGTGTAGAGAAATTTCTGCCGTCGCCGATCGAGTTGTATAAAAAAAAAAAAAAAAAAAAAAAACACGAAAAAAAAAAAAACGAACACTTATGCTTCATACACACTTGAGATATAAGTCTTTGGAAAAGGCAAGATTACAGGCCAATTTTACCCCCTTCCATGTAGTTTGAGAGCCATACTCAGTTTACAGTCTATTCTATGGAGCTGCACTCCCCATCAAATAAAATCTTTGCAAGATGCTGCACTCAAAGATGCCCGTACACACTCAAAAGATTATCTGCAAAAGATCTGTTCCTGCAAAAGATCCATTCCTGCAAAATGCATTCATAGTCTATGATATCTGCAGATCCTCATACACACTTGGTTTGACAATCATCTGCAGATCAGATCCACCAGGATGGATTTTCAGATTGCCAGATATGCAGATGAAGTCTGTTAAACAAAGTGTGTATGAGGATCTGCAGATCTCATAGACTATGAATGCATTTTGCAGGAATGGATATTTTGCAGGAACAGATCTTTTGCAGATACTGATCTTTTGAATGTGTACAGCGTCTTTGTGTGCAGCATCTTGCAAAGATTTTATTTGATGGGGAGTTCAGCTCCATAGAATAGAGTGTGTAGAGTATGGCTCTCATACTACATGGAATGGGGTAAAATTGGTCTGTGATCTTGCCTTTTCCGAAGACTTTTATCTCAAGTGTGTATGAAGCATTAGATATTTCGGTTGCATAAAACAAAAAAACCTTTACATTTTTTTGTACAACTGATAGTTTCTATCGAATTGCCATAAAATCAATTATTTTTATTATACCGCGTGCAGCCACCTTAGCACAAACCAGAAGCCTTAGAAACAAAAAAATAGATACAAACCACTGTAAGGCTGGTGCACACCAGAGCGGTTCTGAAGCGTTTTTTAATGCTTGCAGGGGGAAACCCGCTTGGCTAATGAAAGTGAATGGGATGGTGCACACCAGAGCGGTTCATTTTTTTCCACAAACTCGGGGGTTGCAGCATTTTTTAGATTTCTGAGGAGTTACTTCCTCAATGTTAAAGTATAGGAAAGTGGAAAACAGCTCTTAAAAATGCCAGATCAGAGCAGTTTTCCAGGTGTTTTTGTTACAGAAGCTGTTCAGTAACACCTTTACTGTAACAATATATGAAATCTGCTACACCAAAAAAACGCTTCACAAAACGCTAGGCATGTTTAGAAAACCTCTCTATACATGCCTAGAATCGCTCTGGGCTCTTTCACACTAGAGGCTGCAGTAGAAAAGGCTGAAAGTCAGCCTTTTGCTAAACGCCAATACATAGCGTTTTCAAAGCCTTTTGAAAGAGTTTTACAGCCCATATGAAAACGTCCTTTTTTTTTCTTCTATAAAAATAAGTGAACAAGATAGCTGTAAAACGCTTTGAAAAGGCTTTGAAAACGCTGAAGTTGGCGTTTTCCATTGACTATCATTGAAACGCCAACAGCCAACTTTGGCTGTTAACAGCCCTGAAAAAGCTCCTGGGAGCGTTGAAACGCAACGCTTCAAAACGCCGAGTTAGATGTGAAAGGTAAAATGAAAGTCTATGGACTTTCTTTTACCTAGCAAAACGCCAACTTCAGCCGTGGTGTTAAAACGCCGAAAAATCCCTCTGGTGTGAAAGGGCCCTCTGAAATCTGCTTCAAAAACCTCCAGCATTTTGCAGATCTGCTAGAGGTTTTTGGTGTGCACTGGGCTGTAGACGGAAGCCTCTGGCTCCGGACTCCTCTTTGCTGCTGGCCGGGAACCTCCATCTTCACAGTTGCGCTAACCTCCGCAGTAGCATGTAGAAAAAAAATGTATGCACTAGCAGCTCTGTGCTAATTGCACAGGCCATTTTGAACCTGCGGAGTGCGGCTGCGCTCGTATATGGAGAGGATTGTGGCTGCAGCAATAATCCACATTAATGGTCCCAGCACAGAAATCTACGGAAGCCTCTGGACTATCCAGAGTTTACACTACTGAGTTACCCAAGAGGGCCCACACATTACTCGATATTTTGGGGCAACAGACCTTACGAATCGATTACTTTATTGAAGCGGAAGAGAATCAGTGCTGCAAAATGGCCATCTGATCTTTCAATCGTTTTTCAGCTAAAATTAGTCAAACGGATCGATCAGGGTTGTTGAAAAATCTCAGTCGCAAGGGCTCGATTGGGTGTGCGGCAGTAATGGCATTCTATATCGCGACAACTGATGGACCCTTGGCCGGCGTCCCTCCCAATTGTATAGGTGTCCCTCCTGTACCCATGTGCAGTGCTAAAGGCTTACCTATCCACCAGCACGACCTCCCCCAGTGTCACCACGAGTGCCCGTTCCACTAGCCAAGCTCAATTGCAAACGCAGTGCAATTGTGTTTTATAATAAAAATTCTACTCGCAATTTTTGTGCGTTTGCGATGCGATTTTGCTGAGTGTATTCTTTCCTGATTGTTTACATAAACAACGCAATGAAAAAAAAAATCACATTTTTTAATGCATTTTTTCAAGCACATCCCTTAAAAAGCGCAGCAGTCACTGAGTTTTTCTAAAAATGCATCGCACCACTGTGTGCAGGTCATCACTACTTTCATTATTTTTTTAACAAGACCCTGGGGATAAAAAAAAAAAACGCATAGGATTTTAAAAACGCATAGGATTTTAAAAACGCAGCCTGTGTGTACAGGTCCTTATGCTGGGTACACACTATGGGCTCTATTCTCAAAGACCAAACTTTTCCGCAAAATTTTACCGCTATTTTTCCGCCAGCGGTAAACTCCGCATTTTTCACATGCGGAAAAAAAGAAGCGGAAACAGCCATTATTCATGCGGGAATCATGCGGTGAAAGGGTCGCATGAAAAAGTGTTTAAAAAAAAGTTAAAGTCCAGCAAGTACAGCCCTTAAGGCCCCATACACACATCAGACCATAGTCTTTTGAAAATGAAAGATCACAGACCAATCTTACCACCCTTCATGTAGTATGAGAGCATTTCTACACAGTCTATTCTATGGAGCTGAACTCCCCATCAGACAAAAATCTTTGCAAGATGCTGCACACAAAGATGCTGTACAGACACAAAAGATCAGTATCTGCAAAAGATCTGTTCCTGCCAAAAATCCATTCCTGCAAATTGCAATGATAGTCTATGAGATCTGCAGATCATCATACACACATGATTTCACTGACATTCATCTGCAGATCAGATCCACCAGGATGGATTTTCAGATCTGCGGATGATTGCTTGATCTGCAGATGAATGTCAGTTAAATCGTGTGTATGATGATCTGCAGATCTCAGACTATCATTGCAATTTGCAGGAATGGATTTTTGGCAGGAACAGATCTTTTGCAGATACTTATCTTTTGTGTCTGTACAGCATCTGTGTGTGCAGCATCTTGCTAAGATTTTTTCCTGATGTGGAGTTCAGCTCTATAGAAAAGACTGTGTAGAGTATGGCTCTCATACTACATGAAGGGTGGTAAGATTGGTCTGTGATCTTTCATTTTCCAAAGACTATAGTCTGATGTGTGTATGAGCCTTAAGCCTCCAGACTTCATTAAAGTCAATGGGATGCGGAATATATCACCTACTACTTGTAGGTGATAATTACCTATTTTTTTTTTATTTTTTTTTTAACAACGAAATGATGCGCCTGAACATTGAGAATTGATCTTTTATTGCGGAAAATACCGACTTTTGCAGAAAGTTTTCCGCATGAATCCCGCACTTTTTCTGCATGCGGAAAAAACATGCGGAACATTTTGAGAATTTCAATGTGGCGGTGTTTTGGTCGGTAACTTCCCGCATGCACTTTACCGCATGCGGGAAGTCTTTGAGAATAGAGCCCATTGGGCTCTATTCATAAAAAAGTTGTGGCGAAAAAACTCCTGGAGGGAAAATACCGCAGCGGTATTTTACACTTCTGGGTGGTCATTCAAAAAAACCTTGCCAGCTGCAATGCAAGAGCGGAGATCTCCCGCTGAAAGCTGGCGGTAAGCTGTCGGAAGACATGCGGAAACACTTCAGCCGGCAGAGTCCCTCCGTGCACTGCTCTCTCTGGGAGGTCTGTCCCATTCACTTGTATGTAATCCGCAAAATCAGAGGAAGCGGTATTTTCCGTCCACATACCGCTTCCTCTAAACTTCATGAATGGCCATTTTGTTACTTTTTTCTAGATAAATCTAGAAAAACACTGGAGAGGGGGCGGAAATTTCTCGCTCTGCTGGGGGATCTTAGATTTTCATGCGGGAACAGCTTTTATGAATGCCCACTTTGCTAAATGGACGGGAAAATCCGCTGTTTTGAGCGGAAAACTTGCGGTAACCTTTTATGAATAGAGCCCATTGTGTTTTTTCAGTCTATTTCCCACTCAATTTGATTCTCTTTTTTCTTATCAATTTCCATTCACTTCTATGAGAAATCAAGCGGTAAATCAATCAAAAGTAATATTGGACACAAATAAAGATTATTAAAAAAAAAATAAAAATGAATAATCAGACATGACGGAAATCAAACGCATCTATCAAACGCAAAAACGCAACGTGTGTACCTAGCATTTATACTCCTGGGGGCAGCCCTGCAGGCAGCAGCGGCAGGACAATTTCAGGATAACACTATGCTGTGTATGAAAAGGCCATAGATCCCTTGCTGATCAGATTCAATCTAATGGTTTATCCGGCCATACATTGAGTATTTTTCTGCCAGCTTAACTTTTTTTTTTCTGCTTTCAGGTACTCTTTTGAGGCTAGCCTGCGGAGCTGACACTCACTGTGCAGCCTCCACTCCCACCTGATGGCACAGGACCCCAGAAGTGCAGCTCCTATGAGGGTATGGCTGTGATTGGCAGCACCTAATGCTGTGTGCATGTCCTGCACTGCCTGCCCCCCTGCACACACCACTTCCAGCCTGGCAGCACCAGCCTCGTCCCTGGCATGCAGCCTATGTGACATGGGATTGCTGGAGAGCCGGGGGGACCCGGGGGCAGCTGTGTGGCCCCCGATCTATGCTCGGAGCAGCAGATCACGGCACACAGGAGATCAGCAATCATGCAATGTCATCTACAGATCAGGCATGGCCACGCACGGAGACCTGGCTTGGCGGGGAGTCCTCTGTCTGTCCTTGGCTGGCAGCTGCAGCAGGTCTCTTGCCGGAGACAGCGACACACCGTACGGACACCAAGCTCAGCCTCCCAGGGATCTGACGTCTCCTTCTATGTACAGCCGAGGGAGGAGCTGCCTGGATGAATGACATGTAGGGGGCGGGGCTACTGCAGAACCAGGGGGCGGGGCTGGCTACTACTACTGCTGCTGCTGCTACTACTATTGATGCAACCTGAATATTCACTATAATAAAGCAATGCACCGTATCTCTGATAAGCCAGATACTCGGTTTTTCCCTGAAATTAAGACTAAGCAGAATTTTGCAGGATGCTTGAGCCCTACTACTCTCAAAATCAGCACTTGCTTGCTAGAGTTCATACAAATGTTAATTTAACCACTTTACCCCAAAGCGGTTTTTACCCTAGGTATTAGGCCTCCTTTCCATAGACTGTTGAGCTGTGTGCTCAGCAAGCGGTTACCAGACAGCAAAGAGCAGTTACCAGGCAGCAACAAGCAGTTTCCAGGCATCAGTGAGCAGTTATGAGAGTTTGAGAGGCATTTCACTGCCTATCAACAGTTCATGGAAAAGAGGCCTAACTGACAAGAGCAATTTTCACCTTTCAGTGCTCATTCCTTTCATTTGCCAATAGCTTAATCACTACTAATCACAATGAAATGATCTCTTGTTTTTTTCACCACCAATTGGGCTTTTTGGAGTTGATATTTGTTTTCAGTAATTACTTTATTTTCTATGCATTTTAAAGGGAAAAATAAGGAAAAAATAAAAAAATACACTATTTCTCCAATTTCATCCCCTATGGTTTTAATATAAACACTGCTACTGTACATAAAACCCACACATGTTATCTGCCTATTTGTCCTGGTTAGCACAAGATTTTAATTATGTCCCTAGTACAAAGTATGGTGACAATATAGTATTTGGAGATAAAGGTGTATTTTTTCTTTGGTGTTTTTTTTTTTCCACAATTTTTATGTGCACGTGCAAAGGAATGCACGTGGACGCGCGGGAGCGCCTACGTGCACGTGCACAGCGGCAGCAGCACTGTTTGACTTATAAAAACGTCCTGGAGCCATTAAGGCTACTTACACACTAAGACGTTGCGTTAGGTGCTGCGTTAAGGTCGCATAACGTGCACCTAACGCAACGCATGGTGGTGGTGGCAGAGGACGTTAGCGAAGAGTTAAGCGACTCTTTGATGCGTCCGTGATGCGTACTATAGTACGCATGCGCTGGTGGAGACCACGTGAGCGGAACACTCCGCATCACGTGGTCCCGCCAGTGACGTCAGCACAGTGCAGTGAATATTAATTAGCCATGTGGCTAATCACTGTGCCTGTGCAAGCAGGCTAACGTGGCAAAGCCGCTCTAACGCTATAGCATGCTGCACTCTAAGATTGATGTGCAGCGTTACAATGTAATGCAACGTGGGCACTGTGAACAGCCCATTGCAGTTACATTGCTGTGCGTTGGGGAGCGTTACAGGCTGCACTAACGTGCGCCTGTAACGTCTTACTGTGAAAGCAGCCTAAGAGGCTCTAGCAGGACGTTTTTATAAGTCAGCTTGTCATTACGTGGTTAAAGTGTACCTGAGACAGGATATAAAAAAAACAAAACATTCATGGGGTTTCCTCCAGCCCCCTTGAGGCTGATCACTCCCTCGCCGCCCCCCTGCACCACCTGCATCCTCCAGTATTTAGCCGCAAGGCCGAGGCAGAGGCGAGAGAGGCTCCAGCCTCCGGGCGCAGTGTAGGAGGGGAAGCAGAACTCACTTAGCTATCATTCCCCTATTGTGTTTGAAGCAGAGAGAAATAAGAAAAGGGGATACATGGCAGTGACTGCAAGCCAGATAACTAGAGATTAAGGTGTTGAGGGCCCTGAGGCACCTCTTAGTCTAATAGCAATCAGTGTGTGACGCCTGGGGTGGAGGGATGGAGGGGCGGCACTTTGGTGTCTCAGCCTTGGGTGCTGGAAGACCTTGTCCCGGCTCTGTTTAGCTGGTAAAGTTCTTCAGTGAGGGCCAGTCGGAGCATGCGCAGTCTGGATGCAGACACCCCTAAAAGAATCGCACTCAAAAGACCCCGCAACCAATCTAATACAATGCAATCATTTGAAGAGATTTTTATGCTCGAATTGTACAGAAATCGTAGCAGTATGTGTAGAAAATTGACGTCAAATGGTTCTATGGCTGATTGGAATACAGAATTTTTGCTATAGGAATGTTGGATTTTACAATTGTACCTGAAGAGAGAAAGTGCTCTAATTGACGAGTTAATAGAAACAATCGATATTTACTTTCTGATTACTTATGATCCCGCAAATCTGATCGAATGATCGCATCTGAGGAATATATTGTACCATTAATGAGCACCTTTAAAGGACAACTGAAGAGAGAGGTATATGGAGGCTGCCATGTTTATTTCCTTTTAAGCAATACCAGTTGCCTGACAGTCCTGCTGATCCTCTGCCTCTAATACTATTAGCCATAGCCCCTGAACAAGCATGCAGCAGATAAGGTGTTTCAGACTTTAACCACCCTGGCGTTCTATTAAGATCGCCAGGGTGGCTGCGGGAGGGTTTTTTTTAAATAAAAAAAAACTATTTCATGCAGCCAACTGAAAGTTGGCTGCATGAAAGCCCACCAGAGGGCGCTCCGGAGGCGTTCTTCTGATCGCCTCCGGCGGCCAAAAGTAACACGGAAGGCCGCAATGAGCGGCCTTCCGTGTTTTGTTTACTTCGTCGCCATAGCGACAAGCGGAGTGACGTCATGGACGTCAGCCGACGTCCTGATGTCCTGACGTCAGCCGCCTCCGATCCAGCCCTTAGCGCTGGCCGGAACTATTTGTTCCGGCTGCGCAGGGCTCAGGCGGCTGGGGGGACCCTCTTTCGCCGCTGCTCGCGGCGGATCGCCGCAGAGCGGCGGCGATCAGGCAGCACACGCGGCTGGCAAAGTGCCGGCTGCGTGTGCTGCACTTTATTTCATTCAAATCGGCCCAGCAGGGCCTGAGCGGCACCCTCTGGCGGTAATGGACGAGCTGAGCTCGTCCATACCGCTAAGGTGGTTAAAGTCAGATCTGACAAAACTAGCTGCATGCTTGTTTCTGGTGTTATTCAGAAACTACTGCAGAGAAATAGACCAGCAGGGCTGCCAGGCAACTGGTATTGATTAAAAAGAAATAAATATGGCAGCCTCCGTATACCTCTTACTTAATTTCCCCTTAATTGGGAATCCGTAACTTAAAACAAATAAAAAAAGCAGATACCTCAGGAGGGGGAAATCTCTGGATCCTAATGAGGCTTCCTCTATCTTCCACAGCCTGCCCAATCTAGCGCTTGGACCTCCCAACCGTGTGCGACTCCCACAGGGGCAGTAGTATCTCTCCGCTTCTGGGCTCTGGCGGAAATAGCCAAGCCCAATCGAGTCTGCTCTACTGCACAGGATATTTCTGGCAGATCCCGAAGCGGAGAGCTGCTACTGCCCCTGTGCAAAGCGTGCACGGTTGGCGGGAAGCTGCTGCTGCACATGCACGGTTGGCGGGAAGCTGCTGCTGCACATGCACAGTTGGCGGGAAGCTGCTGCTGCACATGCACGGTTGGCGGGAAGCTGCTGCTGCACATGCACGGTTGGCGGGAAGCTGCTGCTGCACATGCACGGTTGGCGGGAAGCTGCTGCTGCACATGCACGGTTGGCGGGAAGCTGCTGCTGCACATGCACGGTTGGCGGGAAGCTGCTGCTGCTGCACATGCACGAAGCGCTGGCAAGCTGTTCTTGGTAGGCTTTTGAGGTTCTCTCTGCTGGAACGAGGCTGAATGGGAAGGTGAAGGAAGCCTCTTTAGAATTCAGGGAGGGGATCCAGTGATGGAACCTCCGAAGATCCGCTTGTCACCGCATGTTGGGAGCCTCGGGCATGCACAGTAGCGGCTCATCACTCGGGCTCTGGAGGTAATAGCCAAGCCCGATCGGGTCCAATCTATTGCAAAGCGCTGGATTGGGCTGGTCGGAGGGAGACAGGAGAAGCCTCATTAGGATCCAGAGATTTCCCCCTCCTGGAGTAACTACCCCCCCAGGGGCTTTTTTTATTCTACAGGTTTACTTTAAGATCTTGTTCAGATCATAAATCACAATCGCTGACGCCAGCATTTTGCATTTTTGTGGGCGATTTTTTTTTAAGCACCTCCCGGCACTTACCTGCGCATTGGGGATTTTTTGTAAAGCGCTTTTCATTTTTTCACTTCTTGACGTCATTCAGGAAGTGAACTCTTTCATCCAGAAATGAATAAATACATTGGGCTTGATTCACAAAAGAGTGCTAACTGTTAGCACGGCCGTTTTCGCGTGAATTTTCGCATCGCGCGCGTTCGCGAATTTTCACGTGAAACGATAACGTTTTCACGCGCAAACGCGAATTTTCACGCGAAAACGATATTGGTTTCACAGTAAAATTCACGTTTGCGTGCGAAAACATTATAGTTTCGCGTGAAAATTCGCGAGCGCGCGCAATGCAAAAATTTGCGCGAAAACGGCCGTGCTAACAGTTAGCACTCTTTTGTGAATCAAGCCCAATGTATTTATTCATGAAAGCGCTGGGGAAATCACTATACAAAGCATTTTTTTCAAGCACTTTGCGATTTCCCTATACCTTCCATTCAGGCAAATCACCCCGAAAATGGTACAGGCAGCACTTTGGTGAATGGTTCGGAATCGAACCGCTCAGATGTAAACACTCTGATAGGGAATCATTGCACAATCGCTTTTAGGGCGATTCTGAAAATCGGCAGCACTTAAAAAAAAACAAAAGCGCCCTTAGTGTGAACAAGCCCTAAGGGCTATTTTACACTGCAAATCCCAAAATGCAATTTCTCTGTGATTGCGTTTTGCTATTTTTGCCGGAGGCTAGGAACACAAGAATCAATGCAACATGCAGGACGTCAGGCAGAATCCAATGGCAAATGCATCACACTAGTATAAAACTTGTGTTGCAGTTTCTAGTGCTTTATTGATATCCTTGCGTACTGTGACTGTGTTGCAATCGTGGATGAATTGCAAAAAGCCCCCAGTATAAAACAGTCGGTAAATGTAGATTGTTATACATGGAAAAAGGAACTAGCGACACAAGACATTCATGATGAAATTCATGGTTTGAAAAGTTATGATGACGTTCCAGAATATGATCACGTGTCAATGCTTGAATAACTATTAATATTTAGTTTTTTGTTAAAAAATAGGGATGGTTGGAAATGTCCATTTCGATGGAATTCCACATTCAGACAAGTGTCTTTCCAACTTCCACGGAATTTTGTGAGGCTGGATAGTGTACTGGTTAAGGGCTCTGCCTTTGACATGGGAGACCAGGGTTCGAATCCTGGCTAGGTCAAGTACGTATTCAGTAAGGAGTTCAAAGCAAGAATCCCTAACACTTGCAGGGTGGCCTCTTGAGCGCGTCCCAGTGGCTGCAGCACTTGAGCACTTTGAGTCCGACAGGAGAAAAGCGCTATACAAATGTTCGGATTATTATTATTAAAATCGGAATTTCTGATTTCCAGCATTCTGATTGCTGCAAAATGTTTTTTGTCAATAAAGTTAATTAACGGTAAAAAAAAAATATATTGTTTTTCGCAGGATCCACTATCCTTTGCGCATGTATGCCATTATCCGTAATCCGCATTTCCGATTGGCAACTGTGGTACACTTCTACATTCTCTGATTGGCCTTATATTTCCGAGGCTCGTGAGTGGCCTAAAAATTCAGCGTTATTCTGATTTCCGCGGCACAATATTGTTTCTCTGATTGGCAAAGTACTTGTCGTGTCCTGCGTCTGGCCTAAAATTTCTGAGTCTCGTTAATGCGGTATTCTGTGGAATTCTGATTTCCACATACCAATTTTGTAAAGCTGATTAGAAACTCGCAAATCGGAATTCTGTGGAATGCGGAAGCTCATCTCTATTCCAGAATAAATGTAGATTGTTAAAGTGGGATTGTCAGCCATAAAATCAAATTCCATTTACCCACTGCTGTGTGTTTATTATGCAGTCTACAACCTGACCCTGCATTGCAAGCATTCCACTATAATCATAAATATTTCTGCTGTAATAAATCTTATCTCAGCCAGCCTGGCTTTATTTGGTACATTGCAGATGCAGAGGAGAAGGAAGCTTGTTATCTTCCCTCCCACTTTCCTGCTTCTCACTGATTGGCTGAGGGCAGTTCAGTGTGACATGAGGCTGAGAAGGGAAATACACCTCATCCCTCTGCAGAACCTGCTGAAATATGGCCTATGCTGTGCTCACATGTGATTACAAAGCAAGCTAGATATGACAGTGTGGTTTCTAGGAGAAAAAAAAAGAGTAAGGGCTGTGTGACGAATAAACGTTTATTCGTCCAAATAAAGTAGTTAGAGCCTTATAAATTTTTCCCTGTAGCCACTATTAAAAAGTGACAGAAGTTAGGGAAAAGGTTTCGTTTAAAAAAGATCAGGGGAACCAGGGGTTAACACAGTTCCTCTCCCTGGTCAAGTGTAGCAACTTCATGCTAATTACCCTTGGGCAAGTCAGATACTCCTGTAATCACTAGGTAGACCAAATGACTTCCTTTTCCAAATTATTTATTTATTGTATTTATAAAGCGCCAACATATTACGCAGAGCTGGACATTAGTTTAGGTTACAGACAATATTTAGGGGTGACATATAGCAAAATGACAATATAGGAATACAAGAAAGACCAGATCATTCAGCACTGTAGGAGTACAAGGTAATGCTTAGTCAGTCACTGGATGGGAGCATGGAGATTAGCAGGGGCGTAGCAATAGGGGTTGCAGAGGTAGCGACCGCATCGGGGCCCTTGGGCCAGAGGGGCCCCGAAGGGCCCTCCCTCAACTGCAGTATTAGCTCTCTATTGGTCCTGTGCTCATAATAATCACTTCTATAGATGCTGTGAATACTAGTAATCATTAACAAACTGTTTCCCATCCCCTTCTTGCACCTCTGACACTGTAGTTGCCATTGGCAGGTTTTGGTGTGACGTATCAATTGTTATGTGTAGAGTGCTTGGGGGGCCCCATTGTAAAACTTGCATTGGGGCCCACAGCTCCTTAGCTACGCCACTGGAGATTAGGCAAGTTAGGTTCACTCAGATGCGTAGCATGGGTTCACAGTAATGGAGGTGCATGATCAGGTAGGACACAAAATGAGGAGGACCCTGCCCAAAGGCTTACAATCTAGAGGGAGAGGTAAGGACACGGTAGGGGACCAGAGTTCAGCTGTGGGTTTAGAGCACTTGTGAGGGGTAGTTGGCCAGAGTGAAAAGGTGAGTTTTGAGGGCCTTCTTGAAGATGTTGAAGGAGGGGGCTGCCCTAATGGGTGGAGGTAGGGAGTTCCATAGTGTTGGAGAAGCTCTTGAGAAGTCCTGGAGGTGTGCATGAGACTGGGTGATGCAGGGGGGCGGTCAGGCGAAGTGCATTGGAAGAGCGGAGTGAGCGGCTAGGTGTGTACCTCTGAGTAAGATCAGAAATGTAGGTTGGACAGGTTTTGAGGACAGATTTGTAGGTCAGACACAGTATCTTGAATCTGATTATGGACTGGATAGGAAGCCAGTGGAGGGATTCAAGGAGGGGATCCACCGTGGTGGAGCGGTGGGAGCAGTGGATAATTCTGGCTGCCGCGTTCATGATGGACTGCAGTCGGGGTATTCGGGTCATAGGGAGACCAGACAGAAAGGCATTGCAGTAGTCAAGGCGGGAAATAATGAGGGCATGGATAAGGAGTTTGGTGGTGGCAGATAGTGTTGGGCGAACAGTGTTCGCCACTGTTCGGGTTCTGCAGAACATCACCCTGTTCGGGTGATGTTCGAGTTCGGCCGAACACCTGACGGTGCTCGGCCAAACCGTTCGGCCATATGGCCGAACTAAGAGCGCATGGCCGAACGTTCCCCGAACGTTCGGCTAGCGCTGTGATTGGCCGAACGGGTCACGTGGTTCGGACCCGAACGCGCTCTGATTGGCCGAACGGTCACGTGGTTCGGGTAAATAAATACCCGAACCACGTCATATCTCCGCCATTTGTCTGTGGGTTTAGCTTTGGGTAGGCAGGCAGGGTAGTTCGCGCTCCAGCCACGCTAGCCAGGGTCCCCCCTGTCATTGTGTCACTGCTGGGAACAGTAGTACACCGCTTGCTCAGCCACACTATATAGCATTCTGTTTACTGCCACTCTGTGTACCTCGCTCAGCCACACTATATAGCATTCTGTTTACTGCCACTCTGTGTCTGCTGGGAATAGTAGTACACCGCTTGCTCAGCCACACTATATAGCATTCTGTTTACTGCCACTCTGTGTACCTCGCTCAGCCACACTATATAGCATTCTGTTTACTGCCACTCTGTGTCTGCTGGGAATAGTGGTACACCGCTCGCTCAGCCACACTATATAGCATTCTGTTCACTGTTCTGTGTCTGCTGGGAATAGTGGTACACCGCTCGCTCAGCCACACTATATAGCATTCTGTTCACTGTTCTGTGTCTGCTGGGAATAGTGGTACACCGCTCGCTCAGCCACACTATATAGCATTCTGTTTACTGTTCTGTGTCTGCTGGGAATAGTGGTACACCGCTCGCTCAGCCACACTATATAGCATTCTGTTTACTGTTCTGTGTCTGCTGGGAATAGTGGTACACCGCTCGCTCAGCCACACTATATAGCATTCTGTTTACTGTTCTGTGTCTGCTGGGAACAGTAGTACACCGCTCGCTCAGCCAGAGTATATAGCATTGTGTTTACTGCCACTCTGTGTACACCGCTCAGCCAGACTATATAGCATTGTGTTTACTGCCACTCTGTGTACACCGCTCAGCCAGACTATATACCATTGTTTACTGACACTCTGTGTACACCGCTCAGCCAGACTATATACCATTGTTTACTGAAACTCTGTGTACACCGCTCAGCCAGACTATATACCATTGTTTACTGCCACTCTGATTCTGCTGGGAACAGTAGTACACCGCTCGCTCAGCCAGACTATATACCATTGTTTACTGACACTATATAGCAGACTATATAGCATTGTGTGTACACCGCTCAGCCAGACTATATACCATTGTTTACTGACACTCTGTGTACACCGCTCAGCCAGACTATATACCATTGTTTACTGCCACTCTGATTCTGCTGGGAACAGTAGTACACCGCTCGCTCAGCCAGACTATATACCATTGTTTACTGACACTCTGTGTACACCGCTCAGCCAGACTATATACCATTGTTTACTGCCACTCTGATTCTGCTGGGAACAGTAGTACACCGCTCGCTCAGCCAGACTATATAGCATTGTGTTTACTGCCACTCTGTGTACACCGCTCAGCCACACTATATAGCATTGCGTACTCTGCCAGTCAGTGTGTATATTGCTGGGATCAGTAATACTCCACTCACCGTCAACCACTATATGAGCTCAACATGAGTTCCCCAGAGACCTCCGCTGTGAGCAGCACTCCCAACAACAGCAACAGCCAACGCCCCACGCAAGCTATAACATCCACCCCAGCAGCCAGTGGTCAGCAGCAGCCCTCCCCGGAGGAGAACGTTGTGTCCATCAGTCCGTCGCCAGAGCGATTAATGAGGGCTGCCATTGAGGAGATGATGGGGCCTGATGTGGAGGAGGAGGTCTGGCTCAGGCCAGCATCCCAAGTTAATATTGAGGACGATGAGGGGTCTGTGTCTGGGGATGTTGGGGTGGCAGAGGTGGTGGGTGGGTCAGACTCAGGAGAAGAGTTGTATGATGAGGATGATGATCGGGACCATCTGTATGTGCCTCAGAGTCCGACCCCGGAAAACATGTTGTATCGTGTGTTTAGGTACTAAAATCTGCGTTCCCTCCCAGTAGTGTTGGGCGAACAGTGTTTGCCACTGTTCGGGTTCTGCAGAACATCACCCTGTTCGGGGTGACTATATAGCAGACTATATAGCATTGTGTTTAATGCCACTCTGTGTACACGGCTCAGCCACACTATATAGCATTGTGTTTACTTCCACTCTGTGTCTGCTGGGAACAGTAGTACACCGCTCACCCGCCACTGTATAGCATTGTGCTCTGTGTCACTGCTGACAATAGTGGTACACCGCTCACCCACCACTGTATAGCATTTCTGTACTGCCACTGTACTGCTGCCAGTCAGCGTGTACTTTAAGGATAAGTGAAATGAGGAAGAAATCCGGTGAAAGAGGGAGGGGCAAGGGAAGAGGTGTTTCCCCTGACGGTTCACGTACAGGCCACAGGGGAGCACCCAAGAAAACCCACTCAATACTGCCCATGTTGTCCAGGACAACAACCCTCACAGATCCAAAAGAACAGGACCAGATAATTACTTGGATGACCTCTCAAGCGTCCAGCAGTGGGTTAAGCAGCACCAGCACATCACGCACGAGGTCCGAGTCCTCAGCCAGTTAAAGTCTGGGCTTTCTTTGAAGACTGCACTGAGGATGTTACCATGGCGATTTGCAAGGTGTGCAAGACCCGCCTGAGCAGGGGGAAAAGTATTAACAACCTCTCCACCACCAGCATGAGCCGCCACATTCTATCCAAACATCCCACTCTGTGGGCAAACGCGGCAGGACAGGGTACCACCAGCAACACTGCCTCCCTTGGGTTCACCAGACTCACCACCAGACCCGCCTCAGCAGCAGCAGTAGCCCAGCCATTGCGTGGTTCACAACATTCACAAACATCAGACGATGCTGACACTGTCACTTTCCGGACTAGTGCTCTTGAGGTCTCCCAGTGTTCATCAAACACAACAACCAACAGCCCTTCGGTGTGCAGCGCTACGGTTGAGTTGTCTGTCTCTGAGATGTTTGAGCACAAGAGGAAATTGCCAGCAAATGACCCCCGGGCCGTGGCAGTAACAGCCAGCCAGCATAGCCAAGCTTCTGGCCTGCGAAATGCTGCCATATCGAGTGGTGGAGACAAACAGCTTCAAGGGCATGATGTCAGTGGCCATCCCACGTTACGTGGTTCCCAGCCGCTACCACTTTGCGCGCTCTGCAGTGCCTGAGTTGCATGAGCACGTGGTCAGCTAAATAACCCGAAGCTTGAAGAATGCCGTTGCCTGCAAGGTTCACCTCACCACTGACACCTGGACGAGTGCGTTCGGCCAGGGTCGATACATCTCCCTTACCGCGCACTGGGTGAACCTTGTGGAGCCTGGCAGCGATTCCTCACCTGCTACGGCGCGGGTGTTGCCCACGCCGCAAACAGCTGGATAACAACAGCAGCACCTACCTCTCTGACTCCTTCTCCTCCAACGCATCTCAAAGCTGTACCTCATCCGGAAATGCTAACCCAGCACCAGCAGCAGTAGGATCGTGGAAGCAGTGCAGCACAGCTGTTGGCATGCGTCAGCAAGCGTTGCTGAAGCTGATCTGCCTTGGGGATAAGCAGCACACAGGGGAGGAAATTTGGAGGGGAATAAAGGAACAGACGGATTTGTGGCTGGCACCGCTGGACCTGAAACCGGGCATGAAGCTAGACACCTGGCACGAACTGGCAATGTACGCAATAGAGGTGCTGGCTTGCCCGGCAGCCAGCGTTATGTCGGAACGCTGTTTCAGTGCTGCCGGAGGCATCATCACAGATCGGCGTATCCGCCTCTCCACAGAAAATGCAGACCGTCTGACTCAAATTAAAATGAATCAATCCTGGATTGGAAACGACTACGCAACACTCCTGGACCCCAACCAAGTAACATGACCGATGAACATCTGGGATGGTTTAGCGTTTCCGGTCCCTGTTTATTGAACCTCTCATCTGTATTACATTTATGACTGCATGGCGGCAAAAAGCATTGCTGCTATATCCGCACGCTTTTTGTCCCCATGCAAGGCCTGGGTTGTTGTGTCTCACAAAGCGTGGCCTTCTCCTCCTGCGCCTCCTCCTGTTCCATCACGTGTGCTGCTGCTGCTGCTGCTGGGTTACCGTTGCCGGTCCCTGTTTATGGAACCTCTTATCTTTATTACATTTATGACTACATGGCGGTACAAAGCATGCTATCCGCACGCTTTTTGTCCTCATGCAAGGCCTGGGTTGTTGTGTCTCACAAAGCGTGGCCTTCTCCTCCTGCGCCTCCTCCTGTTCCATCACGTGTGCTGCTGCTGCTGCTGCTGGGTTACCGTTGCCGGTCCCTGTTTATGGAACCTCTTATCTTTATTACATTTATGACTACATGGCGGTACAAAGCATGCTATCCGCACGCTTTTTGTCCTCATGCAAGGCCTGGGTTGTTGTGTCTCACAAAGCATGGCCTTCTCCTCCTGCGCCTCCTCCTGTTCCATCACGTGTGCTGCTGCTGCTGCTGCTGCTGGGTTAGCGTTGCCGCGTGGTCCCTGTTTATTGAACCTCTTATCTTTATTACATTTATGACTACATGGCGGTACAAAGCATGCTATCCGCACGCTTTTTGTCCTCATGCAAGGCCTGGGTTGTTGTGTCTCACAAAGCGTGGCCTTCTCCTCCTGCGCCTCCTCCTGTTCCATCACGTGTGCTGCTGCTGGGTTAGCGTTGCTGCGTGGTCCCTGTTTATTGAACCACTTATCTTTATTACATTTATGACTGCATGGTGGTACAAAGCATGCTATCCGCACGCTTCTTGTCCTCATGCAAGGCCTGGGTTGTTGTGTCTCAAAGCGTGGCCTTCTCCTCCTGCGCCACCCTCCTCCTGTTCCATCACGTGTGCTGCTGCTGGGTTAGCATTACCGGTCCCTTTTCCTGGAACCTCTTATATGTATTACATTTATGACTGCATGCCGACAAAAAGCATGTTACCTGTGCAAAGAAAACAGACATTTCCCGCATTTAAAAGACAGTTTTCCCTTTGAAACTTTAAAATCGATTTTCTCAAAAACTATAAGCTCTTTTTGCTAAATTTTTTTTTCCTCTTGTACCCACTCCCAAGGTGCACATACCCTGTAAATTTGGGGTATGTAGCATGTAAGGAGGCTTTACAAACCACAAAAGTTCGGGTCCCCATTGACTTCCATTATGTTCGGAGTTCGGGTCGAACACCCGAACATCGCGGCCATGTTCGGCCTGTTCGGCCCGAACCCGAACATCTAGATGTTCGCCCAACACTAGTGGCAGAGGTCAGGAAAGGGCGAATCTTACAGATGTTACGAAGGTGGAAGTTGCAGGACTTTGTGAGGTTTTGGATGTGGGGAGTGAAGGAGAGTGCGGAGTCCAGGGTGACACCCAGACAGCGGGCTTAGAGGTAGGGCGAATGGTAGAGTGGTTAACAGTGACATGCACATCTGGAAGGTTCATGGATGGCCGGGTGGGAAAATCATAAATTCAGTTTTGTCTAGATTTAGTTTCAGGAACCTAGCAGACATCCAGGATTAGATGGCTGATAGGCAGGAGGAGACCTTGTCTATGGTAGTAGTGGATATGTCAGGGGTGTGGAGGTAGATCTGGGTGTCATCTGCGTACAGATGACAGTTAAAACCCATGGAGGAGATAACCTTGCCAATGGAGAATGTGTATAGGGTGAACAGTAGGGGGCCAAGGACCGATCCTTGGGGGACTCCCACCGAGAGGTGGTTGGGGGTGGATGAGGACTCATTGAAGGCGGTCGTGAAGGAGTGGTTGGAGAGGTAGGATGAAAGCCAGGTCAGGGCGAGATTGTGAATGCCCATGGACTGGAGGGACTGGAGGAGTAGGGGATGATCCCAAAGCAATGATCTGGAGATATTGCTAGGATCCAGGACAACCAACCATATGGGGAGAGAAATTTCTCACCTAGACTGCTCTCCCCGTACATGAAAAGAGCCAACCACCAGGGGGTCCTGCTAGCATCCTGCCAAACCACTTTAGGAAAAAACAGCTGGCCTTCTGCCCAGTTACAAAACCTGTGACCTAACAAATATGAAATCAATCTTTTGTCATAAATATGACTTTCCAAATGGGCGTCAGCCTTTAGAACTTGCTTATTATGAAATTCGGAACAAACCACACGGTTTGGTATCATCATTATTGATAAATTCTGACCAACCTAAAAATGTTACTAGATTTAACATAACAACACCTATCATGATTTAGATATATTTCTGTCTCCATGAGAAGGGGCTGGCTCATCTCAGGTTCCAAGAGGCGTGTGATACCCGCCCTCACTCCTCCTTGCTGGAGTGAAGGGCTATAACTTGATAGAGCTCAGAAAGCTCTGGGTCCAAAGGCCAATTGCTAAAATCTGACGTTGAGTTACCATCAACCGACAGCCAGCTGGACACTGGCAAAATCACTTGGATTATTTCTCACAAAGGCATGGCAATCGGCCATCTTGGACTTTCTCCAAAGACTTGCAATTGCCGCATGGACTACCAATAACGGTATTTGAACTGTACATTAAGACAGTCTGTTTCTCTTTCATCTCTACTCTCTTTCTATCAAACCAATCTGTTCTGTTCGTCCGCAAACTTATTTGCGCGAACATCAGTAGTTCGTGTTTGCGTCGAAACGTGAACTTAATGGCAAGTTCGACCCGCCTCTATACTACATCATTGGGCCTCTACATCACAGTCAGCAGACACATGACAGCCAATCAGGCTGCACTCCCTCCTGGAGCCCCCCCCCCCCCCACCTTATATAAGGCAGCTGCGTCGGCCATTATCTCACTCGGTGTTGCTGCAGTAGTGAGAGAAGGGAGAGGAACCGGCTGCAGAGATGATAGGGAAAGCTAAGTTAGGCTCTTGTAGCTTGCTCCTAGCTGATATTTGTTGTTGAAAAGCACCACAAAAAGAGCTCTTTTCAGAGCTAATGTTCTTGTGAAGTTTTTTTTTGTGTGTGCCACTGACACTGCATTATACAGCCCTGTGTGTCGCAGCTGGCCCTTGCTAATTGCTATACTGTGCAATGCCCAGCACATTCAGTGCCTACCTTTTCACTGCACCTGTGTGTGACAGCTGCACATTTGTAATACCAGTCCGACCGTGCATACCTGTGTTCATGTTCAGAGCACCTGCATGACAGCATGGAGTGTTATATACCAGCAGTCACTGCATAACTGTTCACTGCACCTGTGTGTGTGACAGCTGCATATCTGTAATAGCAGTCTGACCGTGCATACCCGTTCATGTTCACAGCACCTGCGTGACACCACGCAGTGTTATAAACCGGCAGTCACTGCAACCTTTTCACTGCACCTGTGTAACCGCACATTGTTGTACCAGCAGTCACCTTTTCACTGCACCTGTGTAACCACATATTGTTGTACCAGCAGTCACCTTTTCACTACATTTGTGTAACCGCACATTGTTGTACCAGCAGTCACCTTTTCACTACACCTGTGTAACCGCACATTGTTGTACCAGCAGTCACCTTTTCACTGCACCTGTGTAACCGCACATTGTATTAATCAAGTCAGTGCATACCTTTCACTTCATCCCCCCCCCCCACCACCACCCAATATAGACAAAACAACAGGCAGAGGCAGAGCCAGAGGAAGGCCACATGGCAGGTCTGTTCGAGGTCGGGGTGGCGTGATTTCGTGCGGCCCTGGACCAAAGTACAGTGTTCAGAAGGCACGTGCCATTAACTCCCAAGATTGCCAGGACGTAGTTGACTATTTAACACAGAACACCTCATCCTCTTTAGCTTCCACACGGAACTGTGACATATCTTCCTCCGCAGCCACCACTACTACTACTAGCACCACATTGGCCCCATTTGGTGGGGAATTAACTGATTCACAGCCATTCTTGTTACAAGATGATGGCGCTAAGCATGTTACACACCACCTCATATGTCTGTGTTAGGCGCCAGTATGGACCTAAGGTGTGAGGATGATGAAGTACCTGTTGTTGGTGCAGTTTTGGAGGTGTCTGATGCAAGTGAAGCTGTGGAGGATAATGATGATGATGTTGATGATACTGCCATGGATGTCACGTGGG
Source organism: Hyperolius riggenbachi (assembly GCF_040937935.1). Classification (NCBI taxonomy): domain Eukaryota; kingdom Metazoa; phylum Chordata; class Amphibia; order Anura; family Hyperoliidae; genus Hyperolius; species Hyperolius riggenbachi. The sequence continues at coordinate 50,481,624 of NC_090657.1, read as the reverse complement.
ATCCTAATAGACAAGATGAACAGGGGGACAGTTTAGAGGGGGAGTCAGAGAGGAGTAGGAGGAGACAAGTTGCTGAAAGAAGCAGGGGGAGCTCGTCATCATCAGAAACAGCTGATGGCATGTGTCTGACACCACCAAAGTGCCATCATTCCAGGGCTCAGCGGTGTTTTTTTTGTGTGTCTGCCTCAGATGAGAGCAATGCCTTCTGTACTATCTGTGATCAAATATTGAGTTGTGGAAAGACCAAGACCCGCGTAGGGACAACTGCCTTACGAAGGCACATGGAGAAAAAACACAAACGGCAATGGGAAGACCACCTGAGGAAAAGCAGCACACAAAGGCAAAGCCACCCTCCGCCTCCTCTTCCTCCTTCAGGTGCAGCATCTTCTTCAGCCGCTTTATCCCTTGCACCTTCACAGCCACCCTCCTCCACTCCGCCTCTCACCTTGAGCGCTTCCTGCTCCTCTGCCCACAGCAGCAGCCAGGTGTCCGTGAAGGAAATCTTTGAGCGTAAGAAGCCAATGTTTGCCAGTCACACCCTTGCCCGGTGTCTGACCGCTGGCTTGCTGGAACTGTTATCTCGCCAGCTGTTACCATACCGGCTGGTGGACTCTGAGGCCTTCCGAAATTTTGTGGCGATTGGACACCGCAGTGGAAGATACCAGGCCGCAATTACTTTTCTCAAAAGGTGATACCCAAACTGTACCGTGATGTAGAAAGGCAAGTGGTGTCATCTCTGGCACACAGCGTTGTACTGCACATTGGGTCAACCTGGTGACCGCTGGCAAACAGGGAGTACGTGGCTGTGTAGCGGACCTAGTTGTGACACCTCTGCGGCTTGCAGGCAGGCCTGCTGCCAGGGGCAAATCCAGGGTTTCCAGGGGGGGGGGGGGGGATTCCTGAAAGCGGCGTGTGGGCGTGGCCAAAACATGGTGTGGGTGGAGCCAAATACTAGCAGTTTCTAGGCTAAATTGCACCCAGGGCGGGGCATAAAATGCGCCCAACGTGGAGACAAGTATAGGTGCCCACAGTATAGATAGCCAGCTATAGGTTCCCCCCCAGTATAGGTAGCCCATATAGTTGCGCCCAGTATAGGTTAGATAGGTATATGTCCGCAGTATAGATTAGATAGGTATATGCCCCCAGTATAGGTTAGATAGGTATATGCCTCCAGTATAGATTCGATAGGTATATGTCCCCCAGTATAGGTTAGATAGGTATATGTCCCCCAGTATAGGTTAGATAGGTATATGTCCCCCAGTATAGGTTAGATAGGTATATGTCCCCCAGTATAGGTTAGATAGGTATATGTCCCCCAGTATAGGTTAAATAGGTATATGTCCCCCAGTATAGGTTAGATAGGTATATGTCCCCCAGTATAGGTTAGATAGGTATATGTCGCCCAGTATAGGTTAGATAGGTATATGTCCCCCAGTATAGCTTAGATAAGTATATGCCTCCAGTATAGATTAGATAGGTATATGCCCCCCAGTATAGATTAGATAGGTAGGTGCCCCAGTATAGGTTAGATAGGTATATGTTGCCCAGTATAGGTTAGATAGGTATATGTTCTCCAGTATAGGTTAGATAGGTATATAATAATAATAATAATAATCCGATTCCGAACATTTGTATAGCGCTTTTCTCCTGTTGGACTCAAAGCGCTCAAGAGCTGCAGCCACTGGAGTGCGCTCAAGAGGCCACCCTGCAGTGTTAGGGAGTCTTGCCTTGAACTCCTTACTGAATAGGTACTTGACCTAGCCAGGATTCAACCCTGGTCTCCCATGTCAAAGGCAGAGCCCTTAACCAGTACTCTATTCAGCCACCATGCCTCCAGTATAGATTAGATAGGCATATACCTCCAGTATAGATTAGATAGGTAGGTAGGTGCCCCAGTATAGGTTAGATAGGTAGGTGCCCCAGTATAGGTTAGATAGGTATATGTCCCCCAGTATAGGTTAGATAGGTATATGTCCCCCAGTATAGCTTAGATAGGTATATGCCTCCAGTACAGATTAGATAGGTAGGTGCCCCAGTATAGGTTAGATAGGTATATGCCCAGTATAGATTAGATAGGCATATGTCCCCCAGTATAAGTTAGATAGGTATATGTCCCCCAGTATAAGTTAGATAGGTAAATGTCCCCCAGTATAAGTTAGATAGGTATATGTCCCCCAGTATAAGTTAGATAGGTATATGTGCCCCAGTTTAAGTTAGATAGGTATATGTCCCCCAGTATAGATTAGATAGGTATATGCCCCAGTATAAGTTAGTTAGGCGGGGGGGGGGGGGGAAGCGGGGAGAGCTGTGGGGGCCGGGGAGAGAGGAGTTTCCACTTACCTGCCTTCATCCTGCACGCAGCTTCTATCTTCAGCCTCTCCCGGCGCGTCGCATCGGTAAGAGCTCCCCCTGTGATGACATGCGGTACGTCATCACTGGGGGCGCTGTTACCATAGTGACAGACGTCGGCCGGGTCAGGAAGTACATAGAGGCTGCGCAGGATCCAGGCACTGTAAGTGGAAAGTCTTCTCTCTCCCCACAGCTTGAGGCCCGTACACCCGCCGCCACCTGCCGCCATCTGCCAGCAGCAAGCAAGGCCCCCCCGCAGCATAAGGCCTGCTCATGAGACCTTTGCCGCACACACCCCACTTCCGGTCTCGGTGCAGGGGGGGGGTGTTCTAGACACCCAGAACACCCCCCTCCGTGCGCCAGTGCGACCAAGTTTTCCAAGTTTGAAAACCCTGCGATTAACAGTGTAAGAATGGCTGCATTTTACATTTTTCCATTTAAAATGAATGTCTGAAATTTCATTGGCTGCTTTATGCTCCGCCCACTTTTCCTGGATTTGCAACCTCGGTCACCAAGTGACCAACTGTGCCAAGTGTGGGGACTCTGGCTCAATTACTGTGAGAATGGCAGCCTTTTCCATTTTTTCCATTCACTTGAATGGGTAGGATCTGATTGGCTGTTTGTAGCTCCGCCCCAGGCGTGCAGGGGGGACGCAAGACCCCCAGAACATATCATCCCAGGTAGTAATGGATCTGTATACCAAGTTTCGTTCAAATCGGTCAAGGCGTTTACGCGTGATCGCGGCAAATACACACACACACACGCACGCCTGCACGCCTGCACGCACGCACGCACGCACGCACACACATACACACACACACAATTTTATATACATACAGATATAAAATTAACTGAAATCAAAACTTAGTACAATACATATGCAAGTAGAACAAATATTTATCTACTAATATAGGTTTTCTTTCCATGGGATAGTATGGCTGTCCCAACCTTTATTTCGGAGCAAAAAAATTCTATTCGGGGGAAGTACAGTGGAAAGCACCACTCTTCTACTCTGGACTCAGCTCTGTTATTCAAGCACAGCTACCCCCTCAGATATTGAAATGTATGGATGCTTTCCCAGATTTCTCCACCTCTGCTTCCTACCCCCTCTCCATAAGGCAGACAGAGCACATCAGAGATCATATTAAATAATACATTTTAAAATGCTGTTTTAGTGTCCAGTAGACTGTACTCTCTCCGCTCTCCCTCCTTCTTTTTGTTGCTATATTATTAAAGGGAACCTTAAAGAGGAACTCCAGTGAAAATAATGTAATAAAAAAGTGCTTCATTTTTACAATAATTATTTATAAATGATTTAGTCAGTGTTTGCCCATTGTAAAATCTTTTAAATCCCTGATTTACATTCTGAAATGTATTACATGGTGACATTTTTACTGTTGGCAGGTGATGTAGCTGCTGCATGCTTTTTTCGCAGTTGGAAACAGCTGAAAAAAAAAACATTTCCCACAATGCAACAGGGTTCACAGACAGGAAACTGCCAAGAGTACATATTCAGAATTTCTTTGTGGGAGGGGTTTTACCACAATATCAGCCATACAGCGCCCCCTGATGGTCTGTTTGTGAAAAGGAATAGATTTCTCATGTAAAAGGGGGTATCAGCTACTGATTGGGATAAACTTCAATTCTTGGTCGGAGTTTCTCTTTAACTCAAAAAAAAAAGTTTCACTTACCTGGGGCATCTACCAGCCCCCTGCAGCCATCCTGTGCCCTCATGCCTGATGCCCCAGGTAAGTAAAAAAAATGTCCCCCCTCTAAATGACTTGTCAGGCATAACAGATAAGCAGTGGAAAAGCAGTTAAAACCAGCGATAACATAAAAGGTGAAGTCAGCCGCAGTGCATTCCTGTGACCTGATCTACTCTACAGGCGAAAGGCAGACTTTGTGGAACAGGTAGACAGAGGAGCTACCAGTTTTAGGTAGCCAGATGTCGACTCCCCCCCCTGTTATAGGTAGCCAAATGGAACCCCCATTATATCTAGCCTGATGTAGACCCGCAGTATTAGGTAGCCAGATGCAGCCCTCTAGTATAGGTAGCCAAAGGAGCCCCTGATATTAAATAGCTAGATGTAGCCCCTCAATATAGGTAACCAGAGGAGTCCCCAATATTAAGTAGCCAGACGCAGCCCTCCAGTATAGGTTGCCAAAGAAGCCCCTAGTATCAGGTAGCCAGATTCCCCCCCCCCATATTAGGCAGCCTGATATTAGTATTAGTATTAGGTAGGCAGCTGCAGACCTTCCCCCCAGTTTAGGTAGTCAAAACAAAACCTAGAATCAGGTAGCCAGATACCCCCCAGTATTAGAGAGCAAGGTGCAGGCCACCCCCCCCTCCCCCAGTCTAGGTTGTCATAGAAGCTCCCGGAATTAGGTAGTCAGGTACAGCCCCAACCCCCCCCCCCCCCCCAAATGATAAAATAGCCATATACTGTAAGCCTTCATAATTAGGTAGCCAGGTACATCTGCAGCTATGATTGCACACAGATATTGGAAGCCACCTATGACTGCTGGCAGATATTGAGTGCATCTCAATACAACTCCACTGTGCCCTTTATGCTCATGTGGCGTGGCCCAATTTAAGCCATGGGAGCTCTGCTGGGTCTCCTGCTGCCATTTTTCCCATTCTGCGTGATTGGACAACAACATGCTGCAATACAGAGGGGAGAATGTGATGGCCAATCCAGCTGCACTAAGAGACCCCACTCTTGCATGTGCATGCAAGAAGACAATGGTGAGGGCAGGAAAACGGAAGGAGGACTGAAGGAAAAGAGCCTGCACCATACTGCCGTCCCACTCATCACCACCATGGGATTCTGCAGGCAGGCCTACTGACCACCACGCAAAGTACGAGCTGTAACCCCCTGCTGTCTTCGCTCCTCGTCACCTCTTCCAGCTGTTGCTGTTTGTCACCTCTTACTGCTACTGTTGCTTATTGCCTCTTCTGTTCATTACCTCTTCTTGCTGTCTTCGCTCCTCGTCACCTCTTCCTGCTGCTGTTGCTCATTACCTCTTCTGTTCATTACCTCTTCTTGCTGTCTTCGCTCCTCGTCACCTCTTCCTGCTGCTGTTGCTCATTACCTCTTCTGTTCATTACCTCTTCTTGCTGTCTTCGCTCCTCGTCACCTCTTCCTGCTGCTGTTGCTCATTACCTCTTCTGTTCATTACCTCTTCTTGCTGTCTTCGCTCCTCGTCACCTCTTCCTGCTGCTGTTGCTCATTACCTCTTCTGTTCATTACCTCTTCTTGCTGTCTTCGCTCCTCGTCACCTCTTCCTTCTGTCTTTGCTCATCATCACCTCTCCATACTGTTGGCGCTGCATGTAACCTCTTTCTGCTGTTTATGCTCCTCCTTTTTTCCCATACATTTTCATTTTTTTTTTTAAATAGAATTATTGGTAAAGGGGTACCAGTGGTATCCCTAAAGGGGGGATCCCTGCAAAACATTTAAAGTGGACCTGAACTCTTGCACAGGACAGAAGGAAAACCGAGAGAAATACACGCTGAATGTATTTTTAGAGTTTAGCCTGTCTAATATCACCTCATTTGTGTCTAATCACTAATTGAAATCTGATATCCCCGTGTCACATGACTGCCTATGGATAAGCAGATAAGCCAAGACTATAAACAATATGTCTGTTTCCATGAATCAGGAAGTAGAAACTGTGCAGATGTATTTTAGGATTTGTATCAGCTGTAACAAAGACATTTTTTTGTTTAAAGGTTATTATGCTTTTGCGTATCTTTTAGAGCAGATAGGACTTTTGAGTTAAGGTTCACTTTAACCTCTTGACGACCAGCTAACGCCGATTGGCGTAAACTGGTCGTCTGCGGGTTACCATGGAAACGGCCGCTCGATCGAGCGGCCTTTCCATGTCAGTTCACGGAGGGTGTCTCCATGAACAGCCGGAGAGCCGGCGATAGCGGCTTGCCGGCAAAATGTAAACAGGCGGGGAAGAAATCCCGCCGTAAGGCAGATCGGCGATCCCCGGCCTCTGATTGGCCGGGGATCGCCGGCATATGATAGGCTGAAGCCTATCCCACAATGACGGATATCCGTCCTGCGCAGCCCAGGAAGGGAGAGGGAGGTAAGGGGAGGAAGCGCACAAAACGCTGCGGAGGGGGGCTTTGAGGAGCCCCCCCCCGCTACCCACTAATGGCCGGCGGCGATCAGACCCCCCCAGCAGGACATCCCCCTAGTGGGGAAAAAAGGGGGGTAGTCTGATCGCCCTGCTGCACTCCTGATCCTGTAGAGCCCACGCAGCACCGATCAGTGAAAATTCCCCTGGTCGGCAAGTGGTTAAGGGAATAGTTATCCCATCTTTGTGTTTTGTTTGCCTATGTGCATAGGCATTTATGCACAAAGAGAATCCTAACTCAATTTTACTGTTAGGAATAAACCTCCTAAATTGATTGTTAATTTGATCTACAGTCAGCAGTTAAATTCTAAATTACTTTTTGTAGACTCAGGTGTTTTGACTGCAGGCCTAACAAATGTGCATGTGTTGCCTTTGTTGGTTTCCTGTAGTAGTAAGTAAATGGCATGAAGCAGGGTGGGTAAGACAGAATTGTTGTGCTTGCAGTCTCATCTCACAGAGTTGCTGGCCATGGTAACATTTTTGAATTTAGATTTTTCCAAAGGCAACAATTATTTAACAAGAACCAGATTTAAATTGCCTTAAAGAGACTCTGTAATAAAATTTTCAGCCTTAGTTCTTCTATCCTATAAGTTCCTTTACCTGTTCTAATGTGCTCTGGCTTACTGCATCCTTTTCTAATTGCACAGTGTCTGTGTTATCTCAGCTATATGATCTAATCTGTTTTGTTCTGTCGGCTCTGACGGGCTAGGCTGGAATGTGTGGAATGTGTAGGGCTGCTTGTGATTGGATAGAAGCGATACACACCCTATGCAGGCCCCCTGCACACTCTGTATGACTCACACACTCTGCTTATGTGAGCCTATCACAAGCTGGTTAGTTTGTTTGTAAACACTGCCTAAAACTGTTAATTACAAGCCAGGATTGCAGCAGAGAGTGACAGAAACAGCACAGAGGGGCCCAGGAGAACATAATGAATAGAATGGTATGCTTTTTGCTGTAAAAATTTTAGAGTACAGACTCTCTTTAAGGAAGGAAAGTGCCACTAGTGAAGGAGCAAATGGTAAGGCATTGTTCAATCTGGAGTTTCTGTTTTCATCTGGGGGCTTTACTGTCATATATTTTACATTTACCTGAAAAGTATTCGCACATCTCAGTTTTACTTTTATTTCTTTTCTTTAACCTTTTAGCAGCCAATTTATTTGGTGGACTTTAAGTACTCCAGGTCAATTTATTTTATCACTTTTGAAAAAAAATCTTGTTATATTTATTTGCTTCTAATTAGTACTGCTACCATGTGTATTTATGGCCACTTGGTACTGGGGTAAAAACAAAGAACACCAAGAGCCCCAATAGTGTAATATGTACTGGTAAATGGTTACTAGATAGAGTAAATATTAATTCTTACAAACCAGGGTTACCATTAGGCAACCACTGTAAAGGCAGGTGGGGAGATTTTCCTGACCCCACTCAGGAATAAGAAGGCGCTCTCTGTAGATGAGAAAAAGGGGTTTAACCCTCCACCCAGGGTGGACTCAATATTATGCAGGAGAACAGAGGTGCCAAAAGGATAAAAGGAAGCTAAATTAGCTTAAAAACTAAATTCTTGGTAAATAGAGGAGGTAGTGGTGGCAGTGGCATACCTAGGGCATTTGGCACCCGGTGCTGGGTATTAAAAGACACCCCCCCCCTAAACAAAATGGGTGTGGCCACAACCTGCGGCGTGCTTCGCGGCAAAAATGGGGCGTGGTCATGACCGGATGAGGGCGGAGCTAACTGTTTTTTTTTAAGTATTAGCTAGTATAGTTGCCCCAGTATAGCTGCCCCCAGTGAAACTAGTTGCCCCTAATGAAGTTAGTATAGTTGTCCCCAGTATAGCTGCCCCAGTATAGCTGCCCCCAGTATAGCTAGAATAGTTGCCCCCAGTATAGCTAGTATAGCTGCCCCCAGTATAGCTGCTCCCCAGTATAGCTAGTTTAGGTGCCCCCAGTATAGCTAGTATAGTTGCCCCCAATATAGATGCCCCAGGAGGGGGGAAGCAGCGCTAAAAGGAGGGTCAGTGGGGGCAGCGGTGGTAAATATCCCCCCCTCCCTCACCTGGGACCTCTCCTTCTGCCTCTCTCCCCCTCCAAAGATTAGCGGTGGCAAGTGCGGGCTCGGCGGCGGAGAGACATGCGCAGAATTACTCACCACTTCCACATTCCAAGCGCTGGCAGGGTCATGTCGTCACAAATCTCCGCCTTCAATGCCGCCCACTGCGCTTCAGCTAATCAGGAAGCACAGTGGGCGGCTTTGAAGGCGGAGATCTGTGACGACATGACGCTGCCAGCACTTGGATCGCGGAAGTGGTGGGTAATTCTCCGCTTGTTTCCCCGCCGCCGAGCTCGCACTTGCCACCGCTAAATGGAGGGGGAGAGAGGCAGGAGGGGTCCCAGGTGAGGGAGGGGGGATATTTCCCCAGCTGTCTGTCACCCGGTGCGCCACGCCCCCCTGCGCCCTACAGTAGGAATGCCACTGAGTGGTGGACTTACCTCCTCCAAGTAGACACACAATGACTGTAGTAAATACAGTCAATATATTTTATTTATGAATTTCAAATATACAACGCGTTTCGCAGGTTTGATCCCGCTTCATCAGGCAATAACAACGGAGCAATAGCATATGTGGTCAGTAGAAGAGCCAGGCACCACTTGTCACTAGGGGGCAGTGTGAGACAATAACAGAGGACTTCTGCTTTCAGTTTCTATATTTTCTGCTAGTGGAGAGATCAAAGCATTCCAAGAATTTACAGTGCAATGAGTAACGAACATAGCTAAATCTTCAAAGAAAGTGTGGGAAAAAAAATACCAACACATATTTGTCAATCAGAATCTGTGGAACTCCAACACCTTTATCAGGGTTTTTCTGTCTCTTTTAGTCCCGTCTACTCTCCTAGTGGCTTTGGGTCACCCTGAGCTGTTTGGGTATTCTCTTTAAGATCTGATGATGGATTAACTAATCATCCCGTTCATGAGTTGCTAAAGGAAAATAAATACCTTCCCTATTACATATGAATATATCAGTAGAGCTCTGCATTCTATAGGTTAAATGTTAGTGAGAAAGATAAACTTGTAATTAGCTGAATAGAACAGGCCACTCCTATGTTGAAATGCTCCGGAGAGAATATGCTAGGATTAGTGAAGAAAAGCTTTGGCACCAGATGTGAGCAGGTAAATGGTCAGTACCGGGGATTCTTGCCAGGATCACGTGCTGCTCAGCGTAAATGTTCAAAGAAGTAAAATGGAGGCACTGTGTGCTCTTAAATGACAACTGAAGTGAGAAGACTATGAAGGCTGCCACATTTTCTTTTAAACAATACTAGTTGCCTGGCAGTCCTGCTGCCCTATTTGGCTGCTGTAGGGTCTGAATTACACCAGAAACAAGCATGCAGCTAATCTTGTCAGATCTTAGAATAATGTCAGAAACACAGGCTTTTTCAGGGACCATGGCTGAAATAATTACAGACAGAGGACCAGCAGGATAGCCAGTTAACTGGCATTATTGTAATGGAAATAAACATGGCAGCCTCCATACACCTGTTACAGTTGTCCTTTAACAACTTATTTCTTCAGTAGGGCTTAACATACAGTGGAGGTCAGGAGCAGGGCCCGGCCGAGGCAGAGGCGAGAGAGGCTCCAGCCTCAGGGCGCAGTGGAGGAGGGGGCGCACAACTCACTGCTATTATTCCCCTTATTGTGTTTGAAGCAGAGAGAAATAAGAAAAGGGGATACATGGCAGTGACTGCAAGCCGGATAACCAGAGATTAAGGTGTTGTGGGCCCTGGGGCACCTCTTGGTCTAATAGCAATCAGTGTGTGACGGCTGGGGTGGGAGGGATAGAGGGGCGCACTTTGGTGTCTCAGCCTGGGGTGCTGGAGGACCTTGTTCCGGCTCTGGTTAGGTGGCTGGCCTAAAAGCAGTTCCACGTATTAATGCATCATCAGAGATCAGTGCCTCTGATAATATGTTAATACGTGAAACAGCTGTCGGGCAAGCCACCTAACCCCCAAGGCAAAAAAAAGTGTTAAGGGCACAAAGCCCCCATTTTTCTTCTTTGAAGATTGGCTTCTGAGAGAATAATGGGTTAAATCATAGTTTAAAAGGTATTGAATGCTGTAAATATTAGTAGGTTGCTTTAGGGCTCGTTTCCACTATCGCGAATCCGCATGCGTCCAACGCATGCGGATTCGCACATGTAATGCAAGTGGATGGGCCTGTTTCCACTGTAGCGTTGTTGAGGTGCGTTTTTTTCAGCGGTGAAAAAACGCACAAAAGAGCCGCAGAATTCGCCTGCGAGTGGAATGCATGCAAATCGCATGCAATGTATTTAATAGGGAAATCGCATGCGGTTTCCCCATGCATTTTTTGCCGCGAAATCGCATTGGTACCAATGTAAATTCACACAGGCAGTGACATGGTTAAAATCGCATATACGCTCACCTGTGCGAAATCGCATGCGAATTCGCAGCAAAAACGCATGGGGAATCGCATCCGCATGCGATTTCATAAGTGGTGGAATCCAGGCGATTCCGCACCGCAATAGTGGAAACGAGCCCTCATACCAAGCTTTCTCAACCAGGGTTCCATGAGGACTCTGCAGGGATTCCTTGGCATTTTACCCCATCGTGGGGGAAAAGTATAAGAGCACACTATAATAGGTGGTACTGTAACAAGAAACACTAAATTGGGAGGTCAGGAGATGGTATAATGAGTGGCAGTGCAATAGGAGATAGTGAAATTAGCAGCCTAACCTACTTAAAGACCATGCCTTCTGAAAAATAAATGCGGGGGGTTCCTCGAGACCAAAAAATTGTTTGCGGGGGTTCCTTGAGATCCAAAAGTTATTTACAGGGTTCCTTCAAGGTAAAAAGGTTGAGAAACGCTGCCTTAGAGATAGAAACCTGATCAGTATGCATGTTGTATACAATCTCAGTGTCCAGCTAATTTGATAAATTAAAGGTGCCCATACACTCGTCAGATTGGCAGCAGATAGATAAGAAATGCATCTTATGATCTATCTGATGCGTTTTTAGAACATTTTTTACCAGGATAGAATTCCAATAGATTTCAGTTTGAAATCTATTGAAATTCGATCTGATGGCATTTTTTTGCCATCAGATTTCCATTAAGGCAAATGCAAACTGATAAGCAATCTCATCAGATCGACCTAAATTTTCCATCCTGCCTGGCCGACGGAAATCCATCGAAATCGATCGAAATCGGCCATCGATCGGTCGATTGGCCAACCGATTTGCAAACAATCAATCGATCGATATCGATCGGTCGGCCAGAAAATCGGCTGAGTGTATGGGCCCCTTAAGCCCATCCTGTCAATATACAATTGGGACTGGTAGTATCTGATCTTGTCCTGTCCTTGTGCAAACGGTGTAATGCAGGCTTTCTCAACCAGGGTTGCCTGGAAGCACAGGGTTCCTTGAGGACTCTGCAGGGGTTCCTTGGCATTTTCCCCCATCGTGGGGGGAGTATAATAGAGCACACTATAACAGGTGGTACTGTAACAAGAATCACTAAATTAGGGGCTTAGGAGGCAGTATAATGAGGCGCAGTGTAATTGGGGGTAGTGAAATAAACAGCCATGCATACTTTTAAAGACCATGCCTCCTGCAAAATACATGTAGGGGTTGCTTGAGATCAAAAAATTGTCTGCAGGGGTTCCTTGAGATCCAAAAGTTATTTACACGGTTCCTCCAAAGTACAAAGGTTGAGAAAGGCTGGTGTAATGTCAAGCTAATGAAAATTGATAAGAATTTAAGCCATTTTTTTTCACATATAGATTTCCCCATCCACGGTAAATGAGTCCGGGTATGTAGTCAGATGTAAATGTGTTTTGCAGCAAGATGAGACAATTACAGACTCGAATGAAATAGTGACCTGCAATAATACAATATAGGTAGTTTTGGAATATTAGCGTATTTCCATGTACACAACCTACCTACCCAGGTGAACTCATTGATAGATACATTAGTGATAATACGTTGCAACAGATAAACCATAGTTCTGATGCGTACAACTTAAAGATACACATTTATACCCATAAATATGTATTACAAATGAATGTTAATTTACATGATGAGATTATGTAATTTGTAAAGTCCATATGATGTGCCCCACTCCCCCCCCCCCCCCTTAATTGCCAACTGGAATAAAAAGTGATGGCTTCCTACCATACAGGAAATTGATCTCCCGTATGTCCACAGAGGTACGACCCCTAAATTTCACCTTGTCTGGGATAGATAGTTAAAATGCTGGTAGTAGACATTTCATCAGTTTTTCTGTGACAAGTAGTTGCATACCTCTGGAGTAACACTGTCAATTCCATATGTGGTACTATACCCTGCCATTTTCAATTTCTATCTTTACCTGTAATAATGTCTTGTTGTCACCTGCATGCAACAGATGTCACTATGATATTACAGCTGATGTTCAATTACACACACTTTCTGTTTACTGTGCGTGTACAAGTCCTACCTACACTTGGTCGAACTCAATATACCTATTGCACTATGTATATAATCTCTGCTGAAGCAAATAAAGCCTGATTTTGTTAAAAAAAAAAAAAAAAAAGATTCCATGTGATTTAAGAAAAGTACATCTTTATATATTCACCTTTTATGATATTAGTAGCATATCAGTTTAGTGATTATGTGTGCGTGTAAATGATGGGTTCCTGATATTCAGCCCATTTAGCTGGATGCTTCAAGAGATCGTGTCTAGGAAATAAGACTCCAGGGCCCATATGCAATTCACTTTTTCACCTGAGTTTTCCCCTAAGAGATCATTTTTCATTTTGGATTTAAAATAATTTTTTTAGCGTTTTGCAATAGAAAAAGTACCAAAAAGTAGGTGCAAAAGTACTGTTAAAATTATTTGTAGTATTTGTTTGCATGGTGGTGGTTTAAAAGGCATTTTATTGACAAGTTTGAAAATTTCACCTAGGAGAAAACTCAGGAGAAAAGATGAATTGCATTTGGCCCCAGGTGACCATGGAGCTGTGTCAGTACACTGCCTGTGGGAGATATTTTTGAGCAAGGCCAGTGGTTGCTTTTATCCAGGACTCAATGTAGCCTGCGCTGTACATACAGGTGATATATACGCCAAGAGATGCATGTTCCAAATGTCCCAGCAGTGCGTGTGGTGCCATTTAGACACAAGAGGAGGAAATATTGGAGTTTATAATACTCCATATCTGATTAAAACGGCCTTATTGCAGGTGTGCCTTCAAGCAGGCCTGGGCATTTCTGTGTTACATTGAAAGTCTCAGGGAACACTTTATCGGCAGGTAAAATATAGAAATAGCTGAGAACAATACACCAGCCCTGAAACCTGATATCTACTGGTGATGGTGCTGATGTCCAGCTGGAGGGACTTCAATGAGTTTCTCAGCATTAGGTTTGGAGACCTCACCTGTTAATGTGGTGGGTACAATGGTGATTCCTGCTGCAGATTAACTACTGAACCAGCATCAACCCCCACCTGGTGCTCTATGCCATGGATGTGGGATTTTCACCTCATATATCGAGAGGAGCTACATTGGGATCGCTGGGTCAGAAGGATGAGACATGGAAGGAGAAGAGCCTGAGCATGTGTGTGTGAGGAGGCCGAGTAGATAGGATACCTCCCATTTGTGGTTTTCCCTGTTCCCTTAGCTAGCACTTGATATGTCTTATGCCATAACCTGTACATTTATTGATTTGTAAAGAAACATACCCTTAAGTGGTCACTCGTTAATAAGTAACAGAAGCTAGAGTACATTCTATAGTACACCCCCCCCCCCCCCCCCAAAAAAAAAAGGGAAAAAAAGACAAAAATTGGCAAGCAAGACTTAAAGTGGATCAGAGATAAAAAACAAGTAACTTGTCTATATTTGTTATTTAAAGTATAGATAGTTTACACAGCATATCTATCTGCAAACAGCTTCAACAGTTTATGAATATTTCTTCATGTGATACAATGAGGGCAGCCATGTTCTGTCTGTCACATGTCACAGGCTGAGAGCTGGAGATGCGATCAGCTTGCCTCTGTGTAAATTCAGTCCGCTCTCCTCCTCCCTCTGAAATCAATGGCTAGTAACACCTCCCCCTCCCCAGACTGAGCTCCTATAAGCTCTTGCTACTGTCTGAAAATGCCAAGGCACTGTGAAAAGCTGTGGGCGAGGCTTGTTTAGTTTATAGGAAATTAGAGTATTAAAACAAAAAAAGTATTTGGCTTGAGGAAAGCACTATAAACTATATGAAAGGAAAACAATTATGCAATGAGTAAAAATTTATCTCGGATCCACTTTAAAGTGGAGTGAAAAGGAATTGTGATTCACTTACAGATTACTATACAAATCATCCACTTGACCTTTTTTTTTTAAAGGTGTACTTAAAGACACAAATCACATGACATCGTAAACAAGCACTCAAAACACATTCAGTTTTTCAAATTCTTTAATTTAAGGCTATAGGAGATCACTTAAGGCATTATTCATAAAAAATAATAAAACAAAAATATACAATTAATTTACAGAACAATCTTGAACTTTCAAATAGTAAATGTGCCAAACTCCTAAGTGATAAATCTCTAACTTTTAGTATTTAACATGAATTATCTGGTTCTACATTATTGTATACTTCAAATTTATACACAGAGGTTATTCTCCAACTATGGACTGGTGCTGCGTACACCAAATCCTAAACGCTCAGTGTTCATTGTGCCATAATTCAAGCAATTTCAGGGTTTTATTGTACGGTTATTCATTATTTATCAGAGACCTAAATGGTAGTAATTTAAAGCCAGATTACAGAAGAAAGAAAAAAAAAATGTTTTGTAACTTTTTACTACTACCGTAAAAAAAAAATAAAAAAATACTGGTGCAATATTTTAAAGAGAATTAACCACAAACCGGTATTTGCAACAATCCAAAAACTGCTCCAACTTAGGTTTTCCACCCTAAAACGGACACCTGCCCCAAATGACTTTCTTTCCACAGGACTGTTCTCCCCAGCTATGGGACTGGAAGGGTCCCCACTGCAGCCATTTTACTGCCCGGTTACAGTGCTTTTTACTTACACTTGCTGATAACTGTCACATAACAAATCCTTCCCTTTCCTTTTTAATATGCATTCTTGACACAGTACATTCTTATTTGGAAGTTTTAGGACTGCCTGATATCCTTAAAGCAGATCCGAGATGAAAAACTAACTATAACAAGTAACTTGTCTATATATGTTATCTAATGTTTAGATAGTTTACACAGCATATCTAGCTGAAAACAGCTTGCTTTAAAAGTTTATGATTATTTATTCCTGTGATACAATGAGGACAGCCATGTTCTGTTTGCCACATTGTCACAGGCTGAGGACTGGAGATGCCATCAGCTTGCCTGTGTGTAAATTCAGTCCCCTCTCCTCCTCCCCTCTGCCTCTAAAAGCAATGGCTAGTAACCTCCTCCTCCTCATGCCCAGACTGAGCTCCCATAAGCCCTAGCTACGGTGCCAAGGCACTGTGAAAAGCTGTGGGCAAGTCTTGTTTAGTTTATAGGGAATTAGAGTATTAAAACAAAACAAAAAAAGTATTTGGCTTGAGAATTGCCCTATAAACAATAGGAAAGGAACACAGTGCAATGAGTAACAGTTTATCTCGGATCCACTTTTATGGCCTCATACAGTGCTGAGAGTTCTTTCTCTAAAAATGAAAGGAATAAAAAAAAAAAAACTTTACATAGGTTTTAAAAATAAAATACTGTGATAAGGACTTAAATGTGTCAATCCAGATTCTTACTTTTGCAAGTTTGTGATAAAGTCTCTTTAAGCCCAACACAATCCCTTCTAGTAATCTAGATAACATAACAGTGGCCATATATGGCTGGATAACAGCAAGCTATGCAATAAATTATGTAGGTGTTTGCTGGTCAGCACAAAAAATTAATAATTTATAAATAGCTCAGAAACGTTTCAACGTGGTCCCTTTTCTTTATAGAGTACTGTTAAACTCTGGGATGGATTGATCAAAAGATTTTAACAGCTCTTGGAGAGCATTAAAGAGACACTGAAGTGAAAAAAAAATGATGATATAATGATTTGTATGTGTAGTACAGCTAGGAAATAAAACATTAGAAGCAGAAACATAAGTCTAATATTGTTTCCTGTACAGGAAGAGTTAAGAAACTCCAGTTATCTATGCAAAAGAGCCATTGAGCTCCACAACTTTCAAAGTCACAGAGTTCTGTCTTCTGAAGCTTGTTATCGCAACTGTCAGTCACTGTAATTTATTTTTCTCTTCAGAGGACAGGTCAATAGTTCACTGGCCTACTCTGTAAAATCATTTAGAATGCTGAGTAGTGTGTAAACTGCAAATATTAGGGAATGATGCAATGTTATAAAAAAACACTATATAACTGAAAATAAAAATATGAGTATATTTTGTTTGCTACTAATGTTCTAGTTATTATCTGTACTACACAACCAATTTATTATATAATTTTTTTTTTCGCTTCAGTGTCTCTTTGTTGCTCCTGACCCATCTCATGACAAAAATCTTCCGCGTAAGTCAACAAGCTAAGTGGACCAACCGAGAAATACTGACTCCTGTCTATACAAATTTTCTGGTGTTAGGATCGTGCCTGCATGTCCAGCTGCCCTCTAGTGTCTACTACCAGATCTAGGAGAAGCCTGGTCAATTTTGAAGCCTTCAATGTAGCCAATGGAATATTTTCCAATGTTACCTTCCCACCTAGGAAAATGGTAGTCAGGACATTTTATCAGGTAAAATGATTAACCACCCAACATTGGGGCCCATATGCAATTAACTTTTCTCTTAAGCTTTCTCCCAGGAGATCATTTTTTTTTTTGTTCGTCCCAACAAAGAAGTTTTTCAGCACTTTGCCATTGAAAAAGTACCCAAACGTACTTAAAAAAGGGAAATAAACTTATTCTGAAAATGTTCTTGCTTGTTGGGGCCTTAAAAAGAATTTTATTGAGAAGGTGAGAAATATCTCCTTGGAGAAGACTCAGGATAAAAAATATAAATGAACAAGGGCCTGTGCGTCTTAGAAACCCGGGTAGAGATTTAATTACGAGGGCTGAATTGGGCATTAAAGCAGAACTCCAGATGCTTCTACAAAAATACACTTGTAGAGAACAGCCGCTCCTTAAGTCTTTGGTTAGACTCCTTCGGATCTCTGGCCCTGCTCTACCGGCTTTGCTAGTTCCCGTCTCCCACAGCACAGCTGTGACAGGGAAAAAGATCCTGCAGACATGGTTTTTATGATAAGAGCAACAACCTATCCCTGCCGGGACCTAATTCTATGGGGATGGCTTTGATTGACAGAGATGCTCCGAATTTGCAATTGTGGTAACTGAAAGCGGTGGGGCAGATGGACAACTATAGAGATGCAGTGGGTGAGAGAGGGACAGAGACCAGAAGGAGCTGTCCTTTCAAGGGACTAATATGCTTTCTCCCGACAGGCTATTATCTTAAAATGCCTAGAGATAGACTAAGGGTCAGGGGGTGAAAATCTTTAAAAAAATAATAGCATGTAACTAACTGAACAGGACCACTAATTAAACAACTATTCACCAGTTGTTGCTGTGGTCTGACATAAGTAAGAACAAGGGTGCAAACTCCACACACAAACTGCAGACTATGGCCTCGATTCATAAAAGTGCCTGCGAGCGGGGAAAGTCGAGCGGGGAAACACCGCTGTCGGTATTTCCGCCTTCAGTGTGGTAATTCATAAAAATGTTGCTAGTTGTGACAGGCGTGCGGAGATACTCCGCTGTATGCAGGCGTTAGGCTGTGCTACGCATGCGGAAACAGGAGAAGCAGGCGGAATCCCTCCGTGCGGTGTTCTCTCTGCAGCTGCTTGGGAGGTCTGTCCCATTCACTGCACTGTATTCCGCACGCTTCTCGCCACATCAGAGGTAGCGGTAATACCCGTCCGCATACCGCTACCTCTAATTTTTATGAATTGACTACTTGTTACTTTTGCTATGATAATCACCGCGCAAGGCGGTGATTTATCACTCTGCTTGTGAATGTCGGCTTTTCATGCGGAAAAAGCCTTTATGAATACAGATTTGGCTGTGTGGTCGGTAAAGTGAGCCGTTTTCAGCATTTCCTCATGCGGAAATGCTTTATGAATCGAGGCCTATCTGTAACGAATGCAGGCACAGTTTACAAGATCACGTAGGTCTCCAAAAACGGACACAGAGGAGAGCCCTACTAAATCAGGCCTACAAAAGCTACAGTTACTTCAGTTAGCAAACAGAATACTTTACTGGCTGTAGCAAATACTTCAAAAGCCTCTAGAAGTATAATAAGCAAGATTGCTGATAAAAGGGCATAAATAGTGTAAACCTATGTAAAGTCCTTCAATATTTGAAAACAAGTCCATAGCATCATAAAACATCTGTATATGGTCCCATACCAATGCCAAGATTCACACTGGCAACCATGCTGGGTTCATGATGCCAGGCTGGGGATGGTTACGATGCTAAAGACTGAAAACTTTCCACGATATGCTCCTGGCTTTTTACATGTTCTAAAAGAAAAGCCAAAGGGGAAATGTCTTCAGAAGTATAAATGAAAGCTACCATTTTTTATGAATTATCATACTGGTCAGACCTGGAGAGACTGGAGGTGGCATCCTAAAGGTATTCACCAGGTTTCAGAGTCCATTGTTCAGATAAAAAAAGAATTATAGGGTTAAACTCATTGCTCTCCGAAACTTGACACCTACATTCCATATGCATGTAGAGAAAAGTAAGGCTAAGTCGATGGTTAGATTATTGAAGATCTGTTAATTTCATCCATATATGGCCAGGTTATAAAATGACAGTCAGAAGGGCATAGAACAGAAAATAGTACACTTTTAATTGTCTAACAAAAACTATTGCATTGCAGGCAACGAGGGTACCATTTTCAAATAGTTGTAAAGATAAGATGGATTAATAGTATATTACTAAAGATCTGGCATAAATGTGTCAAGTTTCAGGACATCATGACAGCAATATCAGTATCTGGTTATTTGGGAATAGAATTTTAAGCATTGGTATCTTTAGCATAATAATTATATTTATATGCATGGCAAGTCTGTGGGAAGCTGGTACCACTTACAATTAACAGCGATTGGCCAAATGCTGAACTGATTGTTTGGAAAAATCGGATGGCTCTAAGATTTTTTTGTTTTAAATCTACTTATTACAACAAAAAGTTGCCAACTTGGCTGGATTTAACTTTTTTAACCTTTTGGTGTTGACTCAGAAATGGGAGATCAAACTTTGTGAAATAAAACTAAACATCTGTGCTTGTCCTAAATAGTCATTCCACCCAGAACTAGTATTTGAGTTATGACTAGACTTTAGTAGGCTGTACCCCCAACAACTAACTGGGTTAACGGAGCAAAGATTTACTCCCCACTTTTCCTATCTTACTCCCAAATCAGATCAACTCTTTTAGTGCATGTCCATAAAGTAAATAACAGATTCTACAAGGACAGAAAACGTTTGAGGAGCTGGGAACAACATAGTGTTATTGAAGTACTCAAAGGATATACAAAAAACAACAACAAAAAAACAAACAAAAAACACACAAAAAAACAGGTCATCCTGATAACAGTTAGGCCCCCTGCACACTTTCAATCTGATTTGAGATTCTGATTTTATAGATTTCAATTTTCCCTGAATGCCATCAAAAGAAAAAGCAGCACGCAGTACTAATTAAAAATCAGAAATTGCATTTGAAAATCGATGAAAAATTAGGCCTCTTGCACACTACATGCGATTCTGATTTTTTATTCCAATTAAAAAAACGTAGCAGCGTGCAGAACGTTTTTTAATCAGAAATTAAAAATCGGATCAGATAAAAAAATTGGAATCGCATGTAGTGTGCAAGAGGTCTTAAGGGGATTTACCTGTAATACTTGTTTTAATTACCAGTACAACCGCCCCCACATTTTGATTTTTAATATTAAACAAGAAATATTACAAATTATTATTATTTATTGAAAACTCGATGGACTGGCAAATATTAGAACTACAAAAATGTCTTGCTTTACAGCAGTATAAACAAGATTCTACTATTAGAGAAACCACTTCCCTGACTTTGGACTATCCATAAAATTAACCAAATTTGCAACAGTTATTTTACCTGGACTATGCTGCAGTAAAACAAGAATATTGAAAGCACAACAAAATGCCAGGCAATTCAGCGGTTGGAGCGAACATAAATAAAAATAGAGAAAGAAAAAAACATTTGTAATACTTTATTATCCTCCAAGGATACAGGTTGCTGCAACCACTGCACCTGCTGTGATCGAGAGCAGAACACCAGTAAGCCAGGTATATGTTGTGGATAAGAATTCCGCTGCACCTATCTCAGGATAAAAGTCCAATTTTTATTTAGGCAATTGTGGACAAACAGCAATACAGCTCACTAGGCCTGAAAGATAAATCGAATTTAAATCACCAAGATCACAATTTCAAAGCGGTGATTATCGCGATCATGTAATTTCCACATGGGGAAGTTTGAAGTAGCTTCAAACTTCCCCAAAGTCCCAGCGCATATGGCCCGCAGCATTGGACATAACTATCCACACGAGTCCAACACTGTCCGTCCTCTATAGCCGTCTGCTGGCTCTTGTGCTTGGCAAGACTCCGGGTTCCTGTATGTCACATGACATACAGGAAGTATGTTGTGCATTAGAGCCTGCAGGAGGCGAAGTGGATAGACAGGCATTGCTGGACTCATGCTGGAGGCTATGTCCAGCACTGCTGCAGCTTGGGGGACAGAGGAGGCACAGAGAGACAGAGTGGGCACAGAGGGGGCACAAAGAGAGACACAGAGCGGGCACAGAGACACAAAGGGGACAAGAGAGAGTTCCAGAGGAAGCATAAAGAGGGAAAAGGGGCACAAAGAGTCAGGAGGACAGAGGGGAAACGAGCAGGCACAGAGGGGGAACCAAGCTTGATTTTAAGGAAATCGTGAATCGAAACCGCAATTTCGGACAGAGATCAATCAATTCAATTTTCACTAAAATCATTCAGGCCTTCAGCTCAGCATATCGGAGCAAACGCATGGCTCCTTAGTCATAGCTCTATGACTAAGGAGCCATAAGTTTGCTCCGTTACATGTGAGCTGTATTGCGGTTTGTCCACAATTGCCTCAATAAAATTTGGATTTTTATCCTGAGATAGGTGCAGCGGAATTCTTATCCTCAACACTTTATTATCCTAATTAAAAAAAAATAGCACTAAATAACTATATGCTCCCACTATGTATTGGTTTTGGGTGGACAAAGCAGACAGCATTCTACCTAAACTTCAACAGGGTAACTTTAGCTTGATGGCATTTAGTAAATGAAAGACGTGACCTGAACATTTTTTAAACAGTAAAAAACGGCACTCAAAATATAGATGAATATTTTAAATGAATACCCAGACCTGCTGAGCCATTCTTATAATTATTAAAGAAAAAAAAACCTTTACTTTACAAATAATACCCAAGTATTGTTTTCTTTTTTTCTTAGCACATACTAATCTTTCTGAAGAGCATCATTAAAATCAATTTCCTTTGTAATGTAATATACACTTTTCTCAATGGCAATCAAAAACAAAGAAAAGCTCTAAAAATGAATTACCAAACGTAATAAAGTGTTCAAAATGATCTCTGCACTAGACTAAGAAATATTTTTACATCTATTTTTTTTTTTATCCTTTACCCAAAAACAGAGTTCAACTACAGTAGATGTATTGCTTATATTTTTTTCTTAAGTTAAAGCAAAAACTCCAGACAAACCTAATTATTACAACATAAAAATAGGAAAGAAAGAAAAAAAAGGTCATCTTTATCCCAGTTATGTATTCAGTCAAAACTAAACGTGTATTTAAATATTACAAGTAGAATAAGCTGAAAAAATTGTTTTTATATTTGTCTTTTTATAGTCCTTTTTATGCTGAAAGGCAGCCTACATAGAAGGATTAGATCTGAATCAGATAGTATTCCCTAGACTGCAATGTCAGACAAAATAGGTTTTCAAAAAAATTAAAAACATGACAAAAACAAAAATATGTTTTCAGGCTCTGGGAGGTGGACAGGAAAGCTGCAGATGGCTACATTATGAAGCAATACTATGAGAAAACTAAAATAAGATTTTGGCAAGGAAAACCGTTCACATAAAATATATTTCCACCTCTTAACAGTTTGGCTGGAGTTTCACTTTGAATATACTATAAACAAGCTTAGCAGGAATCATACACAATGATAATCTAAGCAAAATGCCTTTAGCCCAACAATAAAACAAGTGCAGGGGTCATCCCTGGAATACCAATCTTTGAAACAGAGACATTTCAAAACATATTTACAACAAAGTAACAAAAAGCAGTAGAAGACATCACAAGACGTAGTATATTTTAAAGCTGATTTCAAGATGATTGCATAAAATAAAATTTATTTTTAAAAAAATGAAAAACAAGAAAATTGTATCCTTACTTTGTGTTTTCTTTTTGTGATAAAGTCAAGCTATGAATAAAGCTCTTAAAAAGGAAGAAGGCAAATTAAAATGGATCTGTCATAAAAGAAAAATTAGAGCCTGCCAGTAAGATGACCGAAAGGATGCTTCCGGCTGTGCTACCGACCCTTTGGCTACATGGTTTTCAAAATCACTTGCTTTGCTTAAAAATAAAAAAATTATATAGGATTATGAATTTGTAATACAGCTGGGCAACTAATGCACTCAGATGGCGTTACTGACGACCGTCCCTGGGTTCTCTCATGTCAAGTGTTCTCGATTAAATAATAATTTAACACATTGAAATAACTCTGCATGTAAACTGGCCACAAAATAATCCCAATGCAACAATTTTGAGGACTACTATTTACTCTAGAATGGCTGTTTGAATTTTAGCTTTTTTCTATTTTTTACACTTTGTGCATAGCACCTTTCTTTAGAACAAAGATGGACACATGTAGGTGTTACATTAAATTCAATGTCTGTTTCTTTATGGGCAATGTGGATTAAAACAAGACTTAACCAGAATGGATTTTTTAAAGTGTTTGGATTTAGAAAAGTGGACCAAAGTTTCATCTCTCACTGGTAAACTAAAGGGAAGATTTAATCAGTAGGCAGTGTAGTTCTCGGTTTTCAATATGTTCCTATGGAGACCAGTAGATGAGAGACACCAATGGCACGTCAGACTCTCTCTTGTGCTAAACTCAAAGGAATGCATGGCAAACAACGGCTAATGATACAGAGTTCACCTGCTGCTGCGATTGGACAGAAGCCTCTGCATTAGACCCAAAGGGTAGACATTGACTTTATACAGAAATACAAAGTGACGTACCAAAATCCTAACTCTCTACTAAATCAGGGGAAAAAGGTGGGGCCTTTTCCTGGGCACATATAAAATACCATTAGATGTAAATATACTAAACATAATGACCACTTAGCAGAAATCTCTGGTTATTGCAGAGCCCCGGTAATGTACCCCTATACAGAGTACAAAGGAGGATTCAATATAGAGGAAACAGGTGAATGAAAATGAATACGTGACTGTAGAGGTTTATTTATTTATATTACAAAAGGGGTGAATTTCGATTTTTTTTCCTCTGTGTAATTGGGCATCTCATCAATTCCCTATAAGTAAAGTCTCTTAATTGCAAATAATTAACCCATGTATAACCAAGTATTGTGCAGTCATGAGATAGCTGGTTTCCTTTTTATGCTGAACAACCGTTTTAACAAAAAGTTGACCCTTAAAGGGTTAATGTACTTAAATGAATGTACGCTCAAAATAAACCCCCGATACACATGCATTACAGTTTGAACCCCAAATTTAACTATGGACATGCCACCTCCAGTGTGTCCGGTATAAGCAATTACTCTGTGCCTGTACTGACAGTAAACTAGCTGCACTGTGTGCTGATCTCTGCTTAAACAGTGTTAGAAAATCTCCCCCACTGCTTTCAAGTCTTCTTTCACTGCACTGCTCAACGATGTGTGGCTCTAATCAGAACCTCCAGGGAAAGTGAACTGGACTGATGATGAAAAACCTCTTGACTGCCTACTGTTTGAAAACATCTTTGCAGCAGAAGTCAGTATAATGTACACCAGCTCTAGTAGCTCTGTACTGTGACACCCTTTGTTCTGCATGCCACTCTTTGCAAAGCAATTCCACTGCCCATTTCTATGTGAAAGCATTACTCACATATCTGGGCCTGTGATCCGGTCAGATCACTGCTGCCTGCATTTCACTTCCTGTTCCTGTCGCCACCCAGGAAGGGGCATTCACAGGAACAGCGGCATTGTAAGACTATCTTGCTTTACAGAGCACAAGTGAAGAAGAAGTTTGTAAAAAATAGGCAGCTGGGAGGGGGGGGGGGGGAATGAAGGGCCCTCATATTTCTTCAGAGGGGCAAAATCATCAATACATTATAACTGTATTATTGATCAGGAGGAAAAACTGGACTGATTTAATACATTTGTTATAATTACTGTTATAATTACTTATGGTTTGAATAATTCTGATTAGCATGCGGTGGGGTTGTCCGCTCAAATAAGGTATGAGGTGCATGATGGGAGTGACTGTCATGGGATACTTTATCACTACCTATGATACAAATGCTCTTTCACTGCAGTTAATACCAACACTAGCCACAAAGTGGTCTGTTGCGCTTTTAAGAGAGACTATTCGCTTTGGTTCTCGATGCTATTAAAATTGTAACACCAATCTAAAGTTTTAACTTCATTTTTATGTAGTTCAGAATTTACCTCACTCCCTAAATGGAAACACAGACAAAATAGACCATTTTTTATTGAGAGGAAGAGTTAGTACCTCTGTCAAGTTGCTGCTTCTGTTGAACCCCCAGGATTCATATTAAGTGGACCTGAACACAAAATAAGAACATTTAAACCTAAGGTACGAAGGACAAAGCTTCAATTCAGCTTGCTTCCTCTTCCCTTTGCTAACAGCTGGTGAGTAGGTCAATGAGTAGTGACCATGTGACACCCAACGCAAGAAGAACAGATGCCAAAATGCATTCCCCCTGCATTAAAATAAAGGCACAATTGTCCTTCATGCGAGAGCATACAGTAGTTGGCAGGAAAATAGATGTTGGCCAACTTTAAGACCATGATCTGCTCACAGAAAATTATTCAGCCATTAGTAGTTCTGTATTGATAATTTTTTTTCTAGCCACAGAAGAAGTGAAAAAAGGTAAAATCGATTTTACTGTTAATTACAATGTTTCCCGAAAAAGAAATGTAAAGTGTGTATACAGAATTCACATCTGTGTAAATAAAAGTTCAAAAGTTAGATACTAACCTAAGTAGTGGGAAGCCTCTGGATGGTTCAGATGCTTTTAAGATCCTCCTTAAGCCCACTGATGCTGTGCAGGACTGTATTTTTGTGTGTGGCCATTGCTCCTGCTTGAGTACCTGGCTCTCTGTATTGAGCATGTGCTAGTATGGTACATGCATGCTCAGTAGAAAGAAGCCGCTTGTGCACAGATGAAAAAACCATGCGCGAGTGGCTTTGATCTACTGGGCATGCAAGGACCGTCCTCGGACATGCTCAGAACAGAGAAGCTCCTTCTCATACAGGTGCAGCCAGGAGAACCATATTTGACAAGCCCTTGTCAAAAATGCTTAGAGCAACCCAACACTCAGTGGGGTCGAGGAGGATGGGGAAGTCTCTGAAATATCCAAAGCCTTCCTACTACTGAGATATATAAGTTTTATTTTTGTTCAGGTACACTTTAAAGCCAGGGATGTCTCAGGGAAGAAACTCACAAAATACCAGAACAGGCCCAAAGACAGCAGAAGCAACCAAGCAAATTCTAATTCTTCCACACGATAACCAAATAAACACAAAGTGATGGGCAGGAATTGAATTCTAACTGCAACGACAGAGCTTTTGGACAACAGTCTGCTCTAGTAACAAGTAATTTATGAGACATGGCCCTAACAGAGGTCAGCTGACACACAGAAGAGTAGGCCGGACATGAGAAACAAAATAGCAGCAAGCTCAGAAGATATGGTTTTGCTCTTCAAGTTTCAAGTAGCCAAATAGAAGGAGGAACGCCGACTGATTGATTGGCTTTACAGAAAATCAGTTTTCAAGTAGGCATTGATGATATTAATAACTGTAAGAGGCTATTCTATCATCACAGAGTTTCCTCGTTAAACTCCTCTTCCGATCAATGTTCTAGGTGGATGAGCCTAAATGTTCCACAACCATCCCAAAATTGTCATGACCAGTATCTGAAACAAAGTTTGTTGTTCGTGTTTTTTTTTTTTTTTTAGGAGAAGAGATGATGAAATAAGAGTAGACGGCATTGCTTGGGTCAAGGCACTTTGCTACCAAAGCCTCAGCCTGAAAAATAAACCAATCCAAAGCAAATAGAGTCCTAAAATAAACATATCGCTAAAATGAACCCTATAAAATAAAATTAAAAAAAAAGATAGAAGATCATACAAAGTTACAGATCACTTTGTGGACTCTGTACGGATGGCAGTTAGATGAGCCAATGACAATTAACAATGGGAATTCGGAAGTTTACAGCCTAACATGTCTTTATAATAAAAATATTGTCTTTTTGGTTTTTGTTTTTTCGAAAAGAAAAAGGAAGCAAAAAGAAACAATTTTGCAGAGTGCAATCCGAACCTCATTTGATTTGTGGAGCGGATCGATCATTACTGATAGTTTTTCTAAGCCTCACACCTCGCTTGATCATTGACAGCATATCCTCCTGAGGGGGTTCCACCTCAGAATTGACGCGGACATTGTTCTCTAGACTTCTTACTTCCTGGATATCGCCGGGAACAGCAGGATAAAAGACTGGCGAGCTGTCTACTGACACAGAGCTTGTGAATACTTTCTGTGGGCTTGGCGGCAGCTGATTAGTACTCTGAGAGTAGGTGTAGGATTGCCTGGGGATGAAGGCACAATATGTTGTCTGAACAGCGTTGAGGCTTTGAGCGGAGCTACACAGACCTTGTTTTACTTGGGCAAGATCCACCTTTGGATTAATTAGATAAGTGAAGTGTTCACTGTTTGTCCTCTCTCCAAATGGGGTGACGGGGGTTACGGGTGTTATCGGAGTTATAGGAGGATCTGGTAACGTTGGGGTCCTAACAGGCACCACGGGAGTTCGGATGGGGATAGGCACCCCACTGACGGTTCCTCGTCTCAATGTGGGCTTGTTGGAAGGCTTCCTCTTGATGGTGGCGACGTACGGTGATCGCACCAGAGGATCGGGCTCGGCTAGAAGGCTGACCGTTGAGGCGGGCCTCTTAACTTGGAACATTCTCCTGTAGTTCTGGCTGATGTCACTGTTTCTGGGAATCGTAGAAGACTTGTCGAAGTCCAGCTGATCCGTATCTTCTTGCTCTCCATGTAATGAGATATAATCATAGTCTCCAACTAAGAAAAAGACAGACATGTTATAATTAGGAATACCAAGCCATTGGTTATTTCACTTAAGTAAAGGTAAAGCAGAGAAAAATCAGTGACATGAACAGTTCTAAAAATTCCCACTTATATTCTCATCAGAACTATACCTTGGTTCACACAAACACCTGTATAGCATATTATACTGGGTAGCTGGGAAAAAAATAATTAAAGTTAAATTGAAAAAATAATAATTTCATGATCAAAGGACAAAATGGGCTTAATTTATCATAGTTCTTCAGGCTGGCAATCATTGGAGAACTTAAGCCAACTTACAAACTCTGGCTTTAAAAACTATTTGGGTGGATAGAGACTAAAAGGTTGATACAATTAGCAGGTGTGGAATTTTATCTTAAAGGGGTCTGCAGTGAGACCTCTTTTGGCCAAAATATGCAGGATTATTTATGTTCTTTCAGTTCCCTCCTACCCGGAGAACCTTCATGATTGAAGGGAACCTAAACTGAGAGGGATATGGGTGTTTCCTTTTAAATAATACCAGTTGCCCGACAGCCCTGCTGATCTATTTGCTGCAGTAGTATCTGGATCTCACACAGCTAATCCAGTCTGACTTCAATCAGAGCACCTGATCTGCATGCTTGTTCAGGGGCTGTGGCTGAATGTATTAGAGACACAGGATCAGCAGGAGAGTCCGGCAACTGGTATTATTTTAAAAGGAAAAATCCATAGCCTTCTCAGTTTAGGTTCCCTTTAAGGCCCTATATGTTATTGCATGGGACCCCTACCTAGTGCATGTGAGAATAACAACCAGGGTTAAACTGGAGGCACACATGTGTAACGATTGATCAGGGCTGGGTCCAGCAAAAATGTGACCAAGGACAAAAATTTAACGGGGTTACACAAAACCTTGGGACCAAAGTGCACTCACCACTTTATCCTTGCTGGCACCTCTTCTCCATGACAGGTGAGTACACTCCGCTGCCACTAATATTTTGCAGGGGCCCCTAGGAAAGGACTATCAATTCGGGTGGGGGGAGGGGGTGACAGTCAGCGACCTCTGGGGCCCTGGGCAATTGGCCAGTTTATTCCAATGGAAGCACCAGCCCTGGGAGTGATAAGAGAACACTCTCATTGCAGAACTTGTCATAAAACCTTAAAATAACCCCGAAAAAAGTGCTCCAAAGGGGGTCTTCCACGGCTCCCCCCGTCCTCCATCGGCCCGTTCCAGCAATGTCCCCTCCACAAAACCATTGACAAGGGCTCGCTGATGGCTCAAGCATGCGCAGTAGCACAGACCCGATCATGCATCGGCGTAAAAAGCCAGGCTTGACTGTGCCTGTGCTACTGCGCATGCGAGAGCCGTCTGTGCAGTAGCACGGAACCAATTGGCCTCTGCTTATTCTGCCGAAGCCTGATCGGGTCTGTGCTACTGTGCAGGTGCAGAGCGGCAGTATTCCACATGGGGGTCTCAGCACTCTAAAGGCCTGACCGAGGAGGACAAGGGAAGCCTCAGGAGAACCCAGACACTCCCCCCTCCCGAAGTAAGTATCTACATTTTGGGATTGCAAACCTTTGCTTTCATAAGGACAGGTTCTTTAGTGACTTGACATTTACACTGCAGTTTGGTGTTTTGTAATCGTTTTTCACTTGCCTTACTATTATCAACATAATATAAGTGAATTGTGGCCAATGTTGGGCAAAATTTAACAATTTTCAAACATCTTGAAATGCTGAAAAAACCTGCAGAAAGCTGGAAGTTGCACAGGAGAATCTAAGGGCTTTAATCCTTCCTCAAGCAATCAATAAATTCTACAAAATAATTCTGATAAAAAACAAACAAGAAAATAAGAAAATCCGTCCAACCAAATGCATTACATTAGTGAACATGCATGGATCCAGCACATCTGTGAAAGCAAAGGCTTTAATACCTATAAATACACTCTCCAAATACAGAAAAGCATAAACAAGTGAGGTAGATTAGTAGCAGCTGGAACACCAGGGTAAGGGGTCATAATACTAGCTGTATTCTAGTATTGATTGATGCACAAAAAAGGGATGCTCAGCTTGGATTGTTGGGAGGCAATTTATCAATCAGAAATAAAGAAAGCCAGAGGAGGAACTGCTCAAGAGGTGAAGCCCAATCAAACATAAAAAAGCCTTCGTTAGTTAACTTAACCACGGGGCTATCCAAGGGTAATGAAAATAAGGCAGCTGCCTCAAGGCTCAAAGCCTAGGAGTCACCAGGGAGAATTTTATTAGTGGTTTTGCAGGTTGACAGGCAGTGAGGTCAACTGCGTATGTGAAATTCGGTTGGTTTGATAGCACTGCATTCTCAGTAAAGATGGACTTCAGCAGCCATCTTTGAGAAGCTTCACTCAACACAATAGATGCAGGTGGTCTATTTTGGAGTTCTCTAATGGATACTGGAGGAATTTTGAAGGATCTACGTTGTGAACTGGAATGCCGATTTATGGCCTTCAGTTGCAATTTTGAAGAGAAACACAACCTAATTTGTAAATTGGATACCCGGAAACGTCTCTACCTGGAAAGAGTTACCCAATTCATGCCTTGCATTGATAAAGGCTTGTTACCGTGGCAACTGTGCATGGCAGTATTACCATGATTTAGTGAATCAGGGCCAACTAATGAAATTTTTTTCCCCTGGTTATTGTTCTTCATACGTGGTACCTTGTAGGTTTGTTAAACTTTATTTCTGGGTCATCTACATTGTCATATTTAATGCCCACATTTTATTGAGGGAGTCCTGTCCATTCATACCAGAGGTCATTTTCTCCATGAACTTTTTGGACCTGTCCAGCCACCTGTACAAAGGCACTTTCAGCAGTGCAGATTATCACCTGAGGAAGCTGGCTGTGACCATCAAAATGCATTAGACGGCAAACCAAACCACCTTGACTAATTTTTCAAATATTTTATCTTAGTGTGCCTCTTGAGGAGTGCCCCAGAGATCAGAAAAACTGCAACCATACCACATTTAATGTATTAGGTCGAAAGGTGTCAGGTCTTAAGAAAAATTCCTCCGAGGCAGCCCTATTTGGCAAAATTCTGTGAATATATAATAAATAATGCTAATGCTAATATTTGTATAGCGCTGTTCTCCTGTCGGCCTAAAAGCACTTGAGAGCTGAAACCACTAAGAGCATGCCTAATAGGCCACCCTGCAGTGTTAGGGAGTCTTGCTCAAGCATTCCTTTACTAAATAGGTATTGGCACCAGGATTCAAACCCTAGTCTCCTATGTCAAAGGCAGAGCCCTTAACCAATACACTGCTGAATTATATCTTCTTCCACATCTATAACTAACGGACAATGCAGCAGGTTTAGCTTCCTCAGACCCCTCTTGTAGCTTGTGTCTCAATATTGCTGCAGATAAGCTCACACATTCTAAACCGTGAGCTTTCTGGGGAGATCAGCTGATCATCATCTATGACTGCTGTACAAGTCAATGAACTGGACATTGCATATGGGTGGTTAAGTCTCATGGATGACAGGCCAAATTCAACTGATAAAAGCCACTGCATGTTATACTTGGTGGCTAATTGCGGTCTACTCACACAGTGGTGAATGGTAAGTAGTGCTCTTCAAGCTCCATAGCTACACCATTCCCAGGTGCCGCCTGCCAGCCCTAGACTATCACACTGGAGCAGAAGACTGGAGATAAACCAGTCTTAAATAGTCCAAAAAAGTGTAGGCTTGAAACCCAAGTTAAGGCACGCAATCCCTCCACTACTAATCAGTCAGTCGTGATAGGCTGTCAATTATCAGGCAAGCAAGACTTGAGCTGATGGGGTAACCACACCCCTCATGTGACTAAAGGGGGAGTGCTTTAGGCAGTCTGCTGCTTAGCATCTACAAACTGGTGGATCAGGTAGTTCCTCCTGTACTAGGGCTGTAATACCACACAGCACTGCTTCTCTGCCTGACTGCAAAGGGCAATACCTGGAAAATATCCCCTAATGACGGTCTCGGAAGTAAGCAGACACCCCGGCTGGGGACAGTGTGTTTGGATAGAGGGTTCTTGGCACACAGAACAGGCACAATGCTAAATTCATACAGGATTGGAGCAGCCCAGTCCAATCTAATTAAAAAGCAGATTCTTACCAAAAAGAGAGGGGTCCTTCTTTAAGGCTGTGGAAAGAACGCACATATGTTGGTTGAGAGAAAACGAAGGAACTTATTCACTAGATGTTTACAACAAACCCTCCTGCCAAGCACAACCCCTGCTAAGTTAAAGCAAGCCACAGCATGGAGAAACGGCGGCCCACACGTGGCTGCAGCGCCATCTATGTACGCGTCTGGTTAAAAGCCACACTCCAGGCACAAATGTGCTCCTAGCCCCTTGCAACACTCATCAGCAGAGCTCATTTCTACCAATGCAGAAGATCCTTGATTAGCTGTAAAGTGCTAGGTCAGAAGCCCCAACATCAGCTATTTAGCCATTTCCTGCACAACAAACTTAAATTTGAAGGCTGCAATGGTTTAACCTCCTTGGCAGTAGCCCCGAGTCAGGCTCGGGGTGGAAAACTGCAGCTCAGAGAAGTAACCCTGAGCCTGACTCGTAACTGCCGGAGGTCTGTGCTGAGTATAGCGTGCAGCGGGTGGTTCAACTTGTCTCCCCTGGGATCCAGATGCCGGCAGCCATTCTCCTTCCTTTCCTCAGAGGCTCTTTGCATCCCTCCGGTGAGATCGCCGTTTGTTGTCATGATGACAATCTCACTACAGGGGTACAGTGCCACCCAGAGGATGGAGGGAGAATTGCAGCACTGGATGCCAGGGAAGTGAGTAAGTGCTGGGCTGGTTTTAGGGTCTGAAAGCATGCAAAAAAATTGCCCAGTATAGACCCAGTTCAGAGAGTTAAAAAAACTGTCCGTTCCAGGATCGGAACAGATGCGAATGGATTCAATGTTAACCCTATGGATCTGTTCACACGGATCCGTTCCGCAGGTTTCCTGCTGCACCAATTTTTCCAAACCGCTGAGCCCAGCGGAACGGAAACTTAAAGGACAACTGAAGAGATAGGTATATGGAGGCTGCAATGTTTATTTCCTTTTAAGCAATACCAGTTGCCCAGGGGCTGTCCCTCTGCCTCTAATACTTTCAGCCATAGACCCTGAACAAGCATGCAGCAGATCAGGTGTTCGACATTGTGAGATCTGCCAAAATTAGCTGCATGCTTGTTTCTGGTGCTATTCAGACACTTCTGCAGCCAAACAGACCAGCAGGACTGCCAGGCAACTGGTATTGTTTAAAAGGAAATAAACATGGCAGCCTCCACAGTCTTCTCACTTCAGTTGTCCTTTAAGTGCTACATTGGGGGCAATGAGAAAACATAGGTTCTTCACACTAGTGAAGAAACAGACCGTTCTAAATAGAAAAATACACTTTGGGGGTGGGGGTCAGGGGGGGGGGGGGGGGGGGATGAGGGGAAATGGAGCGGAAGCAGCAGAAGGCAAATGGATCCAATCGACCAGTGAGAAGATCCGTTTTCAGGGATCCGTTTGCCAATACAATACCATTTGTAAAGCGCCTTTCTCCCATAGGACTCAAAGCGCAACGCAAGTGTGAACCAGGCCTTAGATCCTAAATTCCCGGAAAAAAAAATCATACTGCCAGGGAGGTTAAACAACTATAATGAAAAATGTAAACTGCAGACAGATTTTAGACTAGTCCATTTCCTCATGGGGGATTCTCAGTATTTCCTTTATTCTTTACAAAGGCGCTTCCTAGAAAGGATCAATACAAAGACCCCTTGCCGTCTGCACAGCTTGATAATGCTAATTCAAACACCTGTCCCGCCCACAGAACCTCCTGAGAACTCGTGTAACTGTGCTGCTTCGGGTTTCCAACAGATGTCTGAGCTGCTGGCGCCTCTTTTGACATAAAACAGAAGTGTTTGGGCACTAACTCAAAAAGCGCCTTTAACCCTTTAGCAGCCAACTTATCTAGAGGCTTGCAAGTGCACCATGCCATTTTATTTTAGCACATTTTTTATTTCTAATTTGCTACATTTCCTTGCTAATAATTACCGGCGGTACTGCTGTAATGTGTATTTATGGCCACTTGTCACTAGGGGGCAGTGTGAGACAATAACAGAGGACTTCTGCTTTCAGTTTCTATATTTTCTGCTAGTAGAGAGAGGTCAAAGCATTCCAAGCATTTACAGCACAACGAGTTCTGCCGACTGAGGACAAAAGCAGTGCACTTATCTCAAACAAGATAATTCCTTTTAAGCTGCTAATGGGTTAAATCTATGCATGGAGTTGAGCTTTAAGCAGGGGATTTCAGCCAATCAAAGGCAACGACTACTGATCAACCAGTGGTTAGTGACTTTGATTGGCTACATTCATTCCCCTCCCTGGGTCAGTAGAAATTAGCATGCTAGGGTCATTTTTTGCTCAACACTACTCCCAAGCATTACATTCTGAATAAAAACACCCGTCCCATTAATAATAACATAGAAAAATCATACTTCAGCAAAAGGCAAGCTATAAACATTTCATAAATGGAATGACGTTATCTGAGCGTTGGTGCAGCTCACCGTGAGAGGGGATGGTGTCGTCAGAGCAGGACGGGGTGGTGGTTTGGGTGCTGTACCCGCTGGAGCAGTGTAGAGAGTCCCGGCTGAGTTGTATTTCGGAGCTCAGACCCTGACTCAGCGCCAAGGCCAGTTGGTCCCGGTGAAGTTTTGGCTGAAAGGAAATAAAAAAAGAAATACAACCTCAAAGAGAAACTCTAGACAGCAAAAAAACACAAACACGCATACAACCATCCTTACACTACTACTGTACTTACAGTTAAGGAGTGTGTGTAGGTTTACTACTTCAAAGGAAGCCTTGTTTTTAAGTCAAACATAACCACTTTGGGACCAAGGATGTTAACAGTAATGTCCTCTGTGAGGCTGTATACTGTTGACAGGATGTAATTGTAACGTCCTTTTATTCCCGCCACGATTGCACGCACCCGAACGTGGAGATTCAGCTGTCATATGACAGCCTTAATCTCCCCTCACTGATCAGGAGCCATGGTGATTGGCTTCTGATCACCGCCAATTGTAGTGATCACTGAAGCGGCGGCTGAAGAAAAGAAGAGAACTTGACTCACCTCTCCCGACGTTCCTCCGGCAATCGCCGCTTCCTTCCACTCTGCCCGGCATCCAGCCTCGCACTTCCCTTAGTCTTGGGCCCCGGCTTGATGATGTCATCAAGACGGGTCCCGGAACTTAGTGGCAGTGCGAGGCTGGGGAGAGCTGCTCCTCACTGGACCTGGAGAGGGGAGTAATGGCTGGCTACCTATACTGGGGACACCTAAACCTATCTATTCTGGGGATACCCATGCCTGGTTATCTATAGTGGGGATACCTATGCCTGATTATATATACTGGGGATACCTATAAAAGGACAAAACTGCTCGTAAGGGAGGGGGGGGGGGGGGGGGGTTATGAGGCAGTCCCAAAGGGATTAAAGTACACATGAAACTTAAATAAATCAGATACTTACCTCTGGAGTGGGAAGCCTCTGGATCCTAATGAGGCTTCCACGGTGCTGCTCACTATCCCCGATCCAGCGCTGCCTCCCCCAGAGAAATAGCCACCATAATATTTATACTTTCCTGCCTGCGCAAGCCTACTAGCAACACACAGTGGAGAGGAGTCCAAGAGTTATAAAAAAAAAAAGTTTTAAAAACAACTTGAGGTGGCTTACCTCAGACAAGAAATCACTTACGGTACAGTAAGAAATTTATTAAGCACAAGGCAATGCGTTTCGTGAGATCTAACTAACTTCATCAGGCCAATCACTGTGTGGGGGGAAGATAAACATCTAGCATGAGGCGCCCGATGCTAGATGTTTATCTTCACCCGGCACAGTGATTGGCCGGATGAAGTTAGTTGGATCTCACAAAATGCATTGCCTTGTGCTTAATAAATTAATTTCTTACTGTACCGTAAGTGATTTCTTGTCTGAGGTAAGCCACCTCAAGTTGTTTTTAAAACTTAATATTTATAACTCTTGGGCGCCTCTCCACCGTGTGTTGTTCTTACCACGGCTCTCTTTGAGGAGAGTCCTTCCCAGACCCCTCGGTTTTAGGTCCTTTAATGCAGAATGCGATAAGTACAGACGGCGACCTGTACCCTTTTGGAGGCGGTATCCTCCTAAGGCGCAGTTGATGGTTGCTCTTCTTGCAACACACCTTTGTGAGTACTAACTCGTTGAATTTGACAATTCTCCTCCATTGTTGAACGTACTACACCATTTGGGCTTGCGGTGTCTCAGGATTTCTTGGCCACTACTGTTTATCAAGCGCACTAGCAGCTTTCCAATCTGGCTCCCGTGAAAATAGCCGAGCCCGATCGGGCCTGCTCCATTTCCAGCAGAGCCTGATGGGAAGCCGATACTGCGCCTGCGTGAGGCTCCTGAAAAGACAAATAGACAAGACAAATAACGTTTATATTGCGCTTTTCTCCTTGCGGACTCAAAGCGCCAGAGCAGAGCAGCAGCCACTAGGGCGCGCTCTATTGGCAGTAGCAGTGTAAGGGAGACTTGCCAAAAGTCTCCTACTGACTTAGTGCTGGCTTACTTAACAGGCAGGGCTGAGATTCGAACCCTGGTCTCCTGTGTCAGAGGCAGAGCCCTTAACCATTACACAATCAGCCAACTGCTGATGGTGTAAAGCGGATCTCTGGGGTTCAAGTGCTAGATCCCCTTTGATGAGGTTGGGGAAGCCTCTTTAGGATCCAGAGGCTTCCCCCTCTTGAGGTAATTACCCCCCAGGGGCACTTTTTTTTCCTTTCAGGTACATTTTAACCCAAAATTGAAGACGTTAAATTCTGTGAGCACACATTGGGCTCAATTCTGGTAGCTGTGCGAGGTGAAGAAGGCATTAGTCGGGAAAATACCTCACTCGTTATTTTTTTTTTTCTTAGTTGAATTCTGATACATTTTCCCGACTGCGGATGGCGTTCGGTAGATCACCGACACAGGGGGAAAACAATGCGTAAATCAGTGAGGTATTTTCCCGACTTCCACATGCCTGCACTTTCCCCCTCTAATCTCTTTAGACCCCGTGTGTGCAGACCGCCGCCCGCCAGAGAACCCCGAGCAGGAGGGGAGACAGCCAGTGAAGGAGGGCGATTTGCATAGCAGCGGAGAAGGGGGGGAAGTGTCCCCCCCCCTTCTCTCACCTTGGGGCCCCCCTTCCTGGCTCTCCCCTCCGGAATCTGTAAAGTGTGCACAGCCTGGCAGCGGCTGACAGCGAGCGGAGACTTACCGCTGTCAGCCACCGGAGGGAGCGCTGATCTGACCAGAGTAATGGCACACAGATCAGCGCTCCCTCCGGTGGCTGACAGCGGTAAGTCTCCGCTCGCTGTCAGCCGCTGCCAGGCTGTGCACACTTTACAGATTCCGGAGGGGAGAGCCAGGAAGGGGGGCCTCAAGGTGAGAGAAGGGGGGGACGGACACTTCCCCCCTTCTCCGCTGCTATGCAAATCGCCCTCCTTCACTGGCTGTCTCCCCTCCTGGAGAGTGGAGACACCTACAAGCCTGACTACATATACTGGGGGCACTTATAGACCTAGCTACATATACTGAGGGCACCTATAGACCTGGCTATACTGGGGAGACCTATACACCTGGCTGCATATACTGGGGAGACCTATAGACCTGGCTACATATACTGGGGGCACTTATACACCTGGCTACATATACTGGGGGCACCTATACACCTGGCTGCATATACGGGGGGCACTTATAGACCTAGCTACATATACTGGGGGCACCTATACACCTGGCTGTATATACTGGGGACACCTATAGACCTGGCTGCATATACTGGGGGCACTTATACACCTGACTACATTAATGGGGGCACTTAAACACCTGGCTGCATATACTGTGGACACTTATACACCTGCCTACATATACTGGGGGCACTTATACACCTGGCTACATATACTGGGGGCACTTATGCACCTGACTACATATACTGGGGGCACTTATGCACCTGACTACATATACTGGGGGCACTTATAGACCTGGCTATACTGGGGAGACCTATAAACCTGCCTGGGGGCACTTATACACCTGGCTACATATACTTGGGGCACTTATGCACCTGCCTACATATACTGGGGGCACTTATAGACCTGGCTATACTGGGGAGACCTATACACCTGGCTTCATATACTGGGGGCACTTATACACCTGACTACATATACTGGGGGCACCTATACACCTGACAACATATACTGGGGGCACTTATAGACCTAGCTACATATACTGGAGACACCTATACACCTGGCTGCATATACTGGGGACACCTATAGACCTGGCTATACTGGAGACACCTATACACCTGGCTACATATACTGGGGACACCTAAAAACATGGCTATCTACTCAGGAGACACCTATAGACCTTGCCATCTATACTGGAGACACCTATAGACCTGGCTATCTGTACTGGGGACACCTATAGGCCTGGCTACCTATTCTGGAGACACCTGTAGACCTGGCTACCTTTACTGGGGACGCCTATAGACCTGGCTATCTTAACTGGGGACATCTATAGACCTGGTTATCTATTCTGGGGACCCCTGTAGACTAGGCTACTTATACTGGGGACACCTATAGACCTGGATACCTGCACTGGGAAAACCTATAGACCTGGTTACTTCCACTGGGGATACCTTTTGACCTGGTTACCTATACTGGGGGCACCTATTTTGGGGGAACTGCTGCCAGATTATGTGTATTTTTGGGGAACCGCTGCCAGATTGTGTATAATGGGGGAACCGCTGCTTCCAGATTCTGTGTATTTTGGGGAAACCACTGCTACATGTATTTTTGGTGATCCGCTGCCAGATTACGTATATTTTGGGGAGCCGCTGCCAAATTATGTGTATGTTGAGGAAACCGCTGCTGCCAGATAACGTCTATTTTCGGGGAACGACTGCCATATTATCTGTATTTTGGAGGAACCTCTGCCAAATTGCATGGATTTTTGGTGAAATGCTGTCAGATTACATGTATTTTGGGGGATACACCGTGGCAGAGTTCAAACTTCCTCGGCAGACCTTTTACACCACTGCTAAGGTCATGTCTATTTTGCCCCACCCATGACCATGCCCACATTATGTTGTGTGACCACGCCTATTTTTCGGCGCAAGGGTTTTTATCAGTATAAAATATCACAATATAACATATTTACTGTTGCCAGTAGATTATTATATCTTAGTCTGTAAAAATATAACGTGAAAGGTGGGAAACACTGGTATGGGGACCCCATAATCTCCTATTGCCCAGGGGCCCCATGAGTTGTCAGTCCGCCCCTGCCCTCTGCAATGCTCTGACCCCCGTGCTTTGCCCGCAGCGGCTTACCCGATCCATGCCGCTGCGCGGGCTGCAGACACCCGGGTTCCCCATACACTTCCTCTTCTGTGCGGCTACTGCTGACGCTGCGGGCAAATCACGGGGGTCAGAGCATTTCAGAGGGATATCGGAGGCCAGTAAATTAGAGGGGCATATCACAGGCATTGCGGGGGAGGGATCAGAGGCATGCGGGGGGCCACTTAGCATACAGCGCTGCACACGGGGTCTAAACAGATTAGAGGGGGATAGTGCAGGCATGAGGGGGGGGGGGGGGGACAGAAAAACACACCAGGGGGATACAGCGTGCTGGATTGTTAAAGTGCCCATATATCTACAAATGTGTGGGCAAATCGACTAGAGAGATTTCAGCATGATATCTATCCTGAATCGGCTTAGCGATACTGCCTAAGATAAGATTGTATTTGTGGGAAAATCTGCTGCCAATCTAATTGCCTTTGTGGGAATATCTGCCGCCAATCGAATTGCATTTTGTGGGGATATCTGCACCAATCTGATTGTATTTTGTTGGGAAATCTGCCGCCAATCTAATTGCCTTTGTGGGGATATCTGCCGCCAATCAAATTGCATTTTGTGGCGATATCTGCCGCCAATCTGATTGTATTTTGTTGGGAAATCTGCTGCCAATCTAATTGCCATTGTGGGGATATCTGCCGCCAATCGAATTGCATTTTGTGGGGATATCTGCCGCCAATCTGACTGCATTTTGTGGGGGTATCTGCCGCCAATCTGATTGCATTTTGTCGGAAAATCTGCTGCCATTTGACTACTTGATGAATTATCATGAGGAATGTAACTACTTGATTATTTGATCTAAAATTTATCTGGTCGGACCTAATCTCTGTGAATAACACCGCTACTTACTTTGTGGGTTTTTTTTCGGAGCACTTTTAGAGGCTGGGTCGGGAGAGGGGGGGGGGGGGGGGGGGGGTCAGAACAAAGAACAAGCTGAAAAGGCTCCATGTTATGTGACAGATATCACAATTCTGTCACAACACTGCATTTATCA
Source organism: Hyperolius riggenbachi (assembly GCF_040937935.1). NCBI lineage: Eukaryota > Metazoa > Chordata > Amphibia > Anura > Hyperoliidae > Hyperolius > Hyperolius riggenbachi. The sequence continues at coordinate 50,441,314 of NC_090657.1, read as the reverse complement.
TGTGATAGAGGTAGGTCTAATTATGTGAGGTAAAAGGCATGCAAACACGCACCTTATTTCACTTCAGAATTCAAATGTGAGGTATTTCACTACTAAATACCACACATTTTTAGTAGAAAATTACCACATGAATTACCTCATAAAATGACATGAGGTAAAACACTACTTAAACTACCAGAATTCAGAAGTTGATTTCCCTCATGAGGTAAACCCAATTTCATGAGGTAATTATTTACTAAACGCTACCAGAATTGAGCCCATTGTGTAGTGTTACTTTTGGCGGGGCGTGTCTGTCAATTAGGGTTAGGCATCAGTAGAGAGAAAGTTAGAGCGAGAATAGTTCGGTTTAGTGATAGTAGACTATTGGTAAAGTTAACTTTTTTACTATTGTATGCCTTTTGCCTGATAAGAGAGTATTATTATTTTACCGATACTCTACTGGCAGTTTACCCCAAATTACCGCTGAACCCTTTTTCCGCGTACACAGCCAGACTAGTATGGAGGCCAGCCCTGCCACATCCGATGGCAGACTCTGAGCAACCACTACAAACGTGTCTATTTTCTGTACATGCTTATGGCCAGACCGAAAGCCACACACAACACATGAACCCGGCATAAACACTGGATTACATTTTAGGGGGACCAGAATAAGTACATTTTTTTCATCATAACCCTAAACTGTATACGCGGAGATCTGCTCTGACACTCACTTTGGCCATAACTGGAGGAGGAGCACGGAACACATCATTGGTCTGGTTGGTCCTCAGCGTGCCGTTCTCTTCAGTGGGACTACTCGAGGTGGACATCTGCTGATTGCTGATCAACTTGGGATCCTGCAGAGAAACAGACAGAGCTTGCTCATGCTTGGCTTATCCAACAAAAGGTCGTGTCTTTGAAGATTCGTTCACTTTACTTTCCAAGTCATCAATTTTTTTGAAGTCCAACTAAAGGTTAAACTTAAAGGAGCACTGTAGTGAAAAATGTTAAAATTCAAAATACATGTAAACACATAAAAGTAAAATGTACAATAAATTAATTTTCTACTATGCTGCTGTGCCTTACAGTGGGTAGAAGAAATATGACAGATCTGAAAGGTTTTGGATTAGTCCATCTGCTCATGGAGGATATTCAGTATTTCCTTTATTATGTATAAATGCACTCCCTGGAAAGGATCTACACAAAAACGCAGGCCAGCCTTTCTACTCGTTTGCAAGCTATTTTGGCAGCTGGACTTAGCAACAGCTGTTCAGGGAATGCTTTTGAATATAAAGAAAACCCTGAGAATCCCCCATGAGGAGATAGATTAGTCCAAAACCAGATTTGTCAATTTATACTGACTACTGTAAGTGACAGTGACATAGGCAAGACGTAATTTGTAACTCATGTTATTCTGGAAGAAATGTACTTTTTATTTGTATGTGTTTACATTTATTGTATATCTCACGATTTTTCGTGATAGTGGTCCTTTAACTTACTTGGGGCTTCTTCCAATCCTCTGTAGTCCTCCAGGTCCCTTGCTGTCCTGCTGGTGCGATTCGCTGTGCCTCTCCAAAAGCTCACCAACCGGCTTGTGGGGCGCCAGGACAGTACATGAGGGACAGCAGCACATCGGAGGGGACAGAGAGGACAGCGAAGAACCTGAAGGACCACAGAGCGCTGGAAGAAGCCCCAAGTAAGATTAACTGAACTTCATTCCATCACTTTAGGTTTCCTTCAAAGAGAACTAATGACCAGTTTTTTATGGAGTGCTACTCAGGTCTGTGTAGTAAATTGTGCCCGCCTCCTCCTCCCTGAATACGCTGCTCCTATTGGGCAACTGTCAGCAGTCATCACCAATATCCCATGACTAGAGCTGGTGATGACTGTCGGCCAACGAGAGCGGCTTAGTCCGGGATGAAACCGGAAGTGATGGGAAACACCTTAAGGCCCCCCCCCCAAGTGGAGAAAAGGACATCATCAGAAACCCAGCAGACATTTTAAGTTATCCTCGCTATTTTTAAACTAATAAATTATTTTAGACAACAGGGGAGAAACCAGCATATCCTATGACCAGGCTGCACCTGAATGACTACCAACAGAGGCGTGCAGAGCCCCCTAGAGGCAACATACACACCTTGTATTCAAAACAGATGCTACAATTATGCACTAAATCTCTAACCTCTGATAGAAACGGAATGCAAACAAATATCAAATTGGAACCGCTAGCCATAAGGGTCCAATATGGAATACTTTGTACTTTGCATGCAAACTGTTTTGGAAGCCAACATCCTCCATTAATGTTAATTCGGTGCATGTGTTATGAATGCAGGATGTGTACCCCTGCCTATAATTGGGCTCTGCAAACCTCTGCTGGAAGTCATTCAGATGCAGCCTGCTTTGGGAAGTGCTGCCACCGCTCCCTGCTGTAAGTAACGGTTTTGACCAGAGTTTCACTGTAACAATGCTATGCCGTTCTCTGCTGGTAGTTCATCCAAGTTACACTTGTGCATAGAAACAGTGAGTGCTGCTCTATTTTACAAGTCAAGTGTAACATATGAAAGCAAAGGAAAGCTGGTAGACTGGAATCCTTTGTTTAAAGGGCAGATGTCAAGTGAGGCTTCACATCAAGGACTTCCACAACTCATGTGTGCCAATCCCAGGCCTGACTGAAGAAACGCTTTGCTGGCCGATTGTGAAGCAGAGAAGGGATGTCTGTCAGTTCAAGTGCTTCTAATGAGGGGGAATGGAGAGATTCAGGTCTACAGAGAGCTCTGTGTGCTTATCCACCAGAGCATGCATGGCAGGGAGGAAATGTGCTCTACCAGAAATACAACAAATGGTACAACTAGGAGCACCAATACTGACTTGATCAAAGCTGCTCTGCTTCCCCAGGTCCAACATGCCTGTCACCACTGCTCTACAATACAGTAATCAGGGGGGCCGACTCGCAAAGTTTTTCTGTTGCATTATCTCACCATACTTATTAACTCACAATTTATCTCTCCTTAAATGACTAAACTCATGATTTACCTCTCTTTATCTATCTTAAAGGACATCTGAAGTGAGAGGGATATGGAGGCTGCCATATTCATTTCCTTTTAAATAAATACCAGTTGCCCGGCAGTCCTACTGATCTATTTGGCTGCAGTAGTTGTCTGACTCACACTCCTGAAACAAGCATACGACTTCAGTCAGAAACATCTGATCTGCATGCTTGTTTCGGGGTCTAACGCTAGGTACACACCATGCAATTTTCTGGCAGATTTACCTGCCAGATCGATTATTTCCAACAGGTCCGATCTGAATTTTAAGGGTTTTTTTTGTTCAGTTCTATGAAAATTGATCAAAAAAAGATCGAAAAAAAAAAAAAAACGATCCAAATTCAGATCGGACATGTTGGAAACAATTAATCTGGCAGGTAAATCTGCCAGAAAATTGTATGGTGTAAGACTAAATGTATTAGAGGCGGTGGATCAAAAGGACTGCCAGGCAATCTGCATTGTTTAAAAGGAAATAAATATTGCATCCACCATATCCCTCTCACATCAGGTGTGCTTTAAAGCGGATCCGAGATGAAAAACTAAACTATAACAAGTAACTTGTCTATATATCTTATCTAAAGTTTAGATAGTTTACATAGCAAATCTAGCTGCAAACAGCTTTAATCGAATATGATTATTTCTTCATGTGATACAATGACAGCAGCCATGTTGTTTGTAAACATTACACAGAGGCAGGCTTATCTGCATCTTGAGCAAAAAAACCTAATCCCCCCTCCTCCTCTGAAATCTGTGGCTAGTAATACCTCCCCCTCCTCCTGCCCAGACTGAGCTCCCATGAGCCCTTGCTACTGTCTGAAAGTGCCTTGGCTCTCTGAAAACCTGTGGGCGTGGCTTGTTTAGTTTATAGGGAATTAGAGTATTAAAACAAAAACAAAAAAGTATTTGGCTTGAGGAATGCTCTATAAATAATAGGAAAGGAACACAAAGTTAATCTCGGATCCACTTTAACTCATGATTTATCTCTCCGTATCAGTTTATCTCAAGACTCTTTTTCTTCTCTTCTCGCTTCTCTTAAGCCCCATACACATACACAACAGCGGTCTTTTAAGCCCCATCTACACGATATGATTCTTTGTGCGATTTGATTACGATTCTATTTACGATCTGATTAAATCCGACATGTACGATCGGGATTTGATTGGATTCAATTCAATTCAATGTGCCATTGCAAAACAATGGCAAATCGAATTGAATCGAATCCCGATCTGACATGTTGGATTTAATCGGATCATAAATAGAATCGTAATCAAATCGCACAAAAATCATATCGTGTAGATGGGGCTTTAGGCTCTCACAACTTTTCTTGTGAAAAATCTCTATTCCACATTTGGATTGACTTCTTATCAGTCTTATCAGCTGCTTGAACAATACCAAGAGATTTTTTTTTAGACATTTCACAAGAAAAGTTGTGAGAGCCTAAAAGACCGCTGTTGAGTGTGTATGGGGCTTAATGCGTAAAGGCATGCTTGACTAAAGCGGCTGATAACAACTGCCTGAGCCGCATCGTGTGTACAGTGGCCCCTAAGCTGCAAGTGATCAGCTGGGCGGATCAACTCACCCCCCGCGACAGCCGATCACATGGTTTACGCCGCTCCCTCGCCCATCATGTGACATCACACGTGTACCGCACCATTGCCCCTCAATTGTACAAGCCGGCCCAGCATTAAATTATCTTACCTATGGGGGTGGCTCCGTAGCGCCCGCCTCTAGCCTGTGTCAATGCTCGTTTCAAAGTGCCCACAATGTCCAGCTCGTCCACAGCCACTGGTGATTCCTGGGAGATGTGGCGTCCATGGCCGTTCCTGCATGCTGGGAGATGTAGTCATTACATCTCCCGGCTGGGAGGCTTAAAGCCATTGAGGACTACATTTCCCGGAGTGAACCACTGGCCGGGGATGCCACATCTCCCAGCATGCAATCGCAGCCAGCAGACGTGCTGGACATAATCAGAATCAATTCGGGTAGTCCCAGTTTCTTACAGACCCCTGTACCATTCTATTAATTTCTATGCTTGGAATGATCATAGCTTACACCAGCTGTGCAGACAATTCATAGAGTATTAGGTATTCCCAGGCCCCGGATACCTGGAACAGTCTCCAGCATGATAGTGGGAGGAGAATTAGGCATTCCCCAGCCCCCGTACCTGGAACATGGTCTCCAGCATGATAGTGGGAGGAGAATTAGGTACTCCCCTGCCCCCCGTACATGGAACATGGTCTCCAGCATGCATGATAGTGGGTGGAGCATTAGGTTTTCCCCTGCTAACCCCCCCCCCCCCCCTGTACCATGGTCTCCAACATGATAGTGGGAAGCGTATTAGGTTGTAAGATCTTCTCGCTGCTCATGCCGGCGGAACGCAGAGACCCACGCTGAGGCGCAAGCCTCTGGGTCTCGCTGATACTCTGATGTCAGTGGAGCACACGAAGCTCAGTTGCCATTGGCAAAGCGGCGGACCCATTCTCAGTACGCGCTTCGCCGCTGTAAACAGTGACAGCATGTGTGCATGGCGTGTCAGCTGACTTGCTGACACGCTGCACGGTGATTGGGCACTTTGGATTCCTTTTGTTTGATTGGTTAGTCCTTGCATAAAATTAAGGTGAGCGCCCTCTGTCATTGCCCATGATAGTCTCTGCTGGGCTTATTGCTGAAACTGCACTCACAGCTGCTGATCTTGTGCCGACTTTGTTTGTATCTTGACCAAGCTTAATTCCAGATTGATCTCCTGTTGCCGACCTCTGCCTGTTCCTGACAATGCTCTCTGATTGGATTACCCGTTGTCGACTCGGCTTAATCCTGGATATTTCTGATTGCTGCCTGGATCGACCCCTGCTTGTTAAAAGGTTTCTCCCATGAACTCTGCCTGGACTGACTTTGGATTGGATTGACAACGTTATCTGCAAAGTGTTTTAACTGCCTACAACCTATCCTTCCCTGCCTGTCACCACCTGGCTATCATCTGGACTGCCTCCATCCCCAGGCCTCAGGTGACCATATATCTGAGTACACTGTACTTACTGCTTTGTTTGGTGAATACTATCTGTCAGTCTTTATGCTACATCTGCCTGCAGGGTGTTGTAAAATTGTATTAGGTAGGAGTTTTGTGCAGGTGTTAACCTTCCCAGCGTTCAATTTCCCCAGGATTTCTGTGCAAACAACTTTTTTTCCCTGTAACTTGCCAAAATGTGTCAAGCAAGGGTCTAGTATACAGTGCAGGAGAGTATTGATGTGTATGCATGTTTATACTGTTCACAGCATGTTTTTTTGAACTGACATTTCTGTCCATACCGCTAGGGAGGTTAAGGGCTGGGCTATAGGTCAGTCATATGGGCATAAAGCCTGACCTATAGTCATTGACCAGGCTAGCCTGACATACGTATTCCCTCACGTACCTGGAACATGGTCTCCAGCATGATGGTGGAAGGAGGACGAATATGCAGAGTTTCCATCGAGCTTGAGATGGAGTCCATGGATGGAACATGTCTCATCGAGCCATGAAAATAACTACAGACAGAGAAAAAAAAAAAACTACATTAAAAAAAACTTAGTCATATAAACTTGACCGAACGTGAAAAATAAAACAGGTTAACAGGGGTGTAAGAACAAAAAAGGGGGAACAATGTGTGGGGCCCTAGGCAATAGTCCTCACTCAATACAGAATATGGACTGCATAGAGCTATTTATTACCCTCATATGTTAGCTGTACTATTATCACAGCTGCAGCAGGAAATATTTGAAAATGGCAGTGAGCAGGTTAGGGACAAATGTTATCTTCCCCTGCCCTTGGGTCCCCATAGCAACCACCATGACTGTTGCCACACTCTCCATAAACACTGAACAGTATTTCAGGAGATTAAAAAAACATTATCTTTCAAATCTAGGCCACCACAAGAGGGAGCTAAAGTACAAGTGAGAGAGGAACGTTCAAAAGTGATCTTTTAAAAAGGACCTGAACTCAGAACATCCTCACTGCTCTAAAATATGACGAAGGGGAGAGATCAAATTACAACTTGTGATTAGACACAGATGAGGGGGAATAAGACAATCTAAACTCTCTAAATACACACATGTATTTCTCTATGTTTTCCCACATTTCAGGTGCACTTTAAAGACTACCAAATAGTATCATATTAAAAAGAGCCATGGAAACAGCTAAAGATGACCTAGCAGGCAAGTTGCTTGCATGTGTAACTATACACAGTGCCATAGTGATGGTTGCTAAATACATGAGGCCCGACACTGCTTGGTGGGGGTGTTAAAATGTTAAAGGACGGTACTACAGTGCAACATTGGTGCATCTTTATGTTTATCTGGAGTCACCTGCTGTTCTTATTTATAACTCTTAAGCAACATCAAGCTGCCTGTTCACTCCCAGTTTGAAGCAAAACCTCTGTATTAAAGAGATACTGTAAGGGGGTCGGGGGAAAATGAGCTGAACTTACCCGGGGCTTCTAATGGTCCCCCGCAGACATCCTGTGCCCACGCAGCCACTCACCGATGCTCCGGCCCCGCCTCCGGTTCACTTCTGGAATTTTTGACTTTAAAGTCAGAAAACCGCTGCGTCTGCGTTGCCGTGTTCTCGCTCCCGCTGATGTCACCAGGAGTGTACTGCGCAGACACAGACCATACTGGGCCTGCGCTGTGCGCTCTTGACGACATCAGCGGGATCGAAGACACGGCCACGCAGGCGCAGTGGTTTTCTGACTTAAAAGGCTGAAATTCCAGAAGTGAACCAGAGGCGGGGCCGGAGCATCGGTGAGTGGCTGCGCGGGCACAGGACGTCTGCGGGGGACCATTAGAAGCCCCGGGTAAGTTCAGCTCATTTTCCCCCGACCCCCCTACAGTATCCCTTTAAGGGTCCCATACACCCAACGATTTTCCCGCCAATATACAGCCGATTCAATCACAGTGATTGAATCGGCTGTGAAATCGCTGCGCACACTGCTGACAGAACGATCGATTTCCGTCCGAAATCGATCGTTCCCGTCGATTCCCACCGATCCGTCCGTGCGGAAGATTTTTCTCGATCGCCGGCGGGTCAGGAGTGCGTCAATAGCGGCGTTCTATTGCCCGATGCAATACAGCGGGTATACATTACCTGTTCCGGCCGGCGAGAGTCCCCTGGTCCCTGCGGTCTTCTTTCCGCGCTGGGTTCCGGACTGGCTGCAGCTACACAGAACTTCCTGTCCCGGCAGGAAGTTTAAACAGTAGAGCGCCCTCTACTGTTTAAACTTCCCCTGGACAGGAAGTTCAGTAGCTGCAGGAACGGTCTGGAGCCCGGAGCGGAGAAGAAGACAGCGGGGACCAGGGGACTCGCGCCGACCGGAACAGGTAATGTATGCGAGGGGGTTCGCGGCAGCGGCAGCTCCACAGATTGTGATCGGTTTCAGGCTGATATCGATTCACAATCTGTTTGCAGTAAAGGTGGCCATACGATCCCTCTCTGATCAGATTCGATCAGAGAGGGATCTATCTGTTGGTCGAATCTGATGGCAAATCGACCAGTCTATGGCTACCTTTAGAAACTGACTGCCAAAACAGGATATTAGTCAGAGGAGGGGTGTGTCTTCAGCTTAAAGACCAATCACTCTCTCCCTGGATGCCCATGTGACTAAAGCAGGAGGAGTTGGCAGCGCTTCCTAATGCAGGCTCCATCTGATTGACCAACTGCATAGATGTGCAGAGCCTAATTATACGCAGGTTACACAACTTGCATTCAAAACGGACGCAACAAAATGGAGGATGTTAGCTTCCAAAAACAGTTTGCGCACAGAGTGCTCCGTACTAGACTCTTCTACTGCATTGAGGTATCCTCATGGAAAAGACCCTAACCACTAACTAACAAAAAAACATAGTGTGAACCAGGGGGCAGATGGCGATAAAATGGTTCAAACATTTTTGAGGGGGCTCTGCATGCCTCTGCTGGTAGTCATTTCAGATGCAGCCTGATTAGGAGTACTGCCAATTTCTCCATGTTACTAAGGGGGAGTGTGTGAGACTGACTGGGACTGAACAGGCAGCAGTAAGTCACTGAGGATGAGATGAAATGAACCGGTACTGTTCTTATTCTCCTATTTTGCAAATATACACTTTCTTTATTAAACTTTTTTTTTTTGCGCACAATTTAAATCATTCTACTAAATGCATATATAAATGAACAAATCTGGGGCTTTAAAGAGGAACCGTAACAACATATAATAGAAGGCAATAAATTGTTCCGGATACACACTTTTAGGGTAAATATCCTGGTTTCAGTACCATATCAATCCCTGCCATACACTGAAGAGGACCAACAGTCCGAAACAGGCTGTCTGCATGTGGGGTTGACGTGGCTCTGTACATTTTTTAAGCTATAGGTTTGCTATACACCAACAGTTCTGGATCTAAGCCTGGCTTCAGGTGCATAAAGAGATAATTTGCATATTCAGTACTGATGCATTGTGGGAGACCACAGTGGCTCACTTAAAGCTGAATTATCGCAAATACCTTCTGTTTTAAGAAGGCAAACTACAATCCGCTCTGTGTAACGGACACCAGTGACCCCTAACAAGGGGCCTTTTATTGGAGAAAGTCCTGGGAATCCCCCAAACAATGGATTACTATTCCATAGAGTCAAAGCCTTTTCTATGGGAATGTAAAGGTAGCCGGGATCTGGGAAGGGGAGTAATTGGATAGCGAAGCTCAGCTCCTCATCCACCTGGCCTACAGTAACCTCCATTGATTGGGGCAGCTAAGCCGTTTATGCAGAGGGTCTGGTGGAATTCTGGGTAACACAGAGATAGCAGTGGCAGTGTAATGTTACAGAGTGTTAGAAAGAGGAGCCAGCGCTGATTGTCCATGAAAGGCTCTGCTGATGTAACTCTATTTAGTGCACCGTAGCTGCTGACAAGACACAAATGGCTCGATCGTGCCAGAAAATCTTTTGCTTTCCTGGTGAGGTGTGATAGCTGGAAGGGGCCACTAGGTGTCACTCTAGCTCTGCTTGCTTCAGAACAAAAAAAGTACACATTGCATCCTGCAGGAGTAAAATGCTTGTGAACTACAAATTCACATTTGGCAGGTCATGCTGTAGTGTTTACGAATTCAACTCAACTGTACTGGATGCCTCTACAGCAGTACATATTGCATCAGGGCCAGATTTATTCCCCCCCCCCCCCCATCTTATGCCACTCGCCACCACTGCAATGTACAGTAACACCCTATCGCATGCTTGAGAGCCCCTTTTACACTGTTCAGCAGAACCCCTCTATTACATGACAGGACAAATAGCATTTATATTGCGCTTTTCTCCTGGCGGCCTCAAATCTCCAGAGCTGCAGCCACTAGGACGCACTCTACAGGCAGTAGCAGTGTTGGGGAGTCTCGCCCAAGGACTCCTTACTGAATAGGTGCTGGGTTACTGCACAGGAAGAGCCCTGATTTACAGTACATTCTGAAATTTATCACAGGAAGCAACATCTTTAGTCCTCTCAGGTGATGTCTGCAGAATGTTCATTCACTGAGAATTCTAAAGCCAGCAGAAAACATCACTGGCCTCCCAGAATGCTCAGGGTGGGAGTGATTCTGGATAATAAGCAGCCTAGTAGGCCTGAACGATTTTAGGGAAAAATTGAATTGATCGATTTCTGTCCAAAATTGCGATTTCAATTCACAATTTCCTTAAAATCAAGCTTGGTTCCCCCTCTGTGCCAGCTCGTTCCCCCTCTGTCCTCCTGACTCTCTTTGTGCCCCTTTTGCCTCTTTATGCTTCCTCTGTGTCTCTCTCTTGTCCCCTTTGTGTCTCTGTGCCCGCTCTGTGTCTCTCTTTGTGCCCCCTCTGTGCCCACTCTGTCTCTCTGTGCCTCCTCTGTCCCCCAAGCTGCAGCAGTGCTGGACATAGCTTCCAGCACGAGTCCAGCAATGCCTGTCTATCCACTTCACCTCCTGCAGGCTCTAATGCACAACATACTTCCTGTATGTCATGTGACATACAGGAACCCAGAGTTTTGCCAAGCAGAAGAGCCAGCAGACGGCAATAGAGGACGGACAGTGTTGGACTCGTCCGGAAAGGTATGTCCAATGCTGCGGGCCGCACGCGCTGGGACTTTGGGGAAGTTTGAAGCCGCTTCTTCAAACTTCCCCATGTGGAAATGACATGATCGCGATAATCACCGCTTTGACGATTCCTAAATTGTGATCTTGGTGATTGCGATTTCAGTTTAAATTCGATTTATCTTTCAGGCCTACAGCCTAGGATAAGCCTGGGTGGAAGGGCAGGCTTACATAACAATACAAGGCTATATGAAGTGTTTCTGATGCTGAAGCCAGGATATTTAACATAAAAATGGATATCCTGAATCATTTACTGCATTCCACTATATGATGTTAGAGTTCCGCTTTACATTTCACACATGATCGTGTTCCTTTACAGCAAACCTGAAGCCAAAGTACACTTATGAGATAATGAATTGTATGTGTGGTACAGCTAAGAAATGGAACATTAGTAGCAAAGAAAAGAGTCTCATATTGTTTTCCAGCACATGAAGAGTTCAGTCATCTATGCAAAAGAGCTTCTCTGAGCTATTCCACCCAACCAAATACAGTCCCCTGTTCTCTAAAGTGTACCCGAGATGTGGACTCCTCATGCCGTCGTCCTCCGCCTCCTCATTTGTCCTCAATTGTCCCCAGAAAGTCCTTCGGTCCGGGGCAAAGTGCGCATGCGCGACCCGGTGCGCTACCCTAGTACTGCGCAGGTGCAGGACGCTACCAGCGACGGTAGTGAGACAGGGGAGCGCGCTTGGCTGGACTCCACCTGCACAGACTGGCCCCAACTGGACGACTTAGCAGGACGAGTTGCAGACAACCGAGGAAGCGGAGGATGATGGTGCGGAAGTGATAAGCCTGGAGGAGGCTAGAGGAAGCTCCATGTATGTATATTGCATATGCAAGTCCCAATCTCAGGTACACTTTAAACATCCAAAACACAGCGAGAGACAGCTTCAGATAAGGTTTTACTGCAGGGAAAGTTCAAAGGGTCATAATCTCTGCTCTGTTTTATAACTTAAAATACAGAATGTAGTTTGCAAATTGCAAATATGACAAATTCAAGCAATTACGTCCCTACTAATGTTCTACCCACTGTCCGTACTACACATACAATTCATTCTCATAAGTTTTTTTTTTTTGCTTCAGATATACTTTAATGGTAGTGGGGATGGGGAAGGCATGACAGAAGTGATTCCAGATTAAACTGTGAGATCCTCTGACAGGTCCCCATTAAGCAATCTATACAGTAAGAGCCGTGGCTGAGTGGATAGCTGAGAGGTAGGCAATACGAGCTCTGGCTGAAAATGACCTTGTCTCCTCCACACACAGAGGCACATTATCAGCTCAGGCAGAATGGTGGAGGCCCTGAGGGAGTATGGAAATAGTCCTCTCTTTATAAACAGTCTTTAGGTTTCCTCACTAATCCCGACCACAAGGAGCTGAGAACATCGTCTGCCAAATCCTGCAGAGCTGGGGAATCCTTACATGGCCATATGAAAACAAGACACTTCTGTCTGATGACTGAATCATCTCCAGGAAAGAGCCACCTTGTAAGAACATAGCTGGGGAGAAGATTCCTCAGCGCTGCGATAAATAGGCCTTAAGAGACCAGCACAGTCACAGCTTTCACTGGCGCTTAACGTACTTCTAGATTTACCGTCTCTTATGCATGTAATAGTCTTTTTACATTGCTTATAGTTAGTTATTGTTCTCACAAGAAATCCATTCACCATTCAAAGTACCTGTTGGGTGGTGATCAGTTACTTCTCTCGAGAAGTCTGGTGGACAACAGAGTGGAAAAGACGTGTGTGTGTGTGTGTGTGTGTGTGTGTGTGGTGTGGTGTGTGTGGTGTGGTGTGTGTGGTGTGGTGTGTGTGGTGTGTGTGTTGTGTGTGGTGTGTGTTGTGTGTGGTGTGTGTGTGGTGTGGTGTGTGTGTGTGGTGTGTGTTGTGTGTGTGTGGTGTGTGGTGTGTGGGTGCGCGCGCCCACTCTTCCAGCTGAAACCACGCCTCCTTGACTTGCCAAATAACCACAGCAGGGAGGCGTGTCCTCATCAGGAAGAACAAGTGTGCCTGCTCCCTGCTACATTGTTTGCATCACTGTAGGAGGTTAGGTTCTGATGGGGGGGGGGGAGGGAAGTGGTAGGTAGGACATTACCAGGAACACCCATGAGGTGCTGAAACAGGTATTTTACATTCCGTTACCAAAATACGGTAAACAAAACAAACAGATATTTTGAAGCTTAATTCCTTGAACTCTCACCACCTTCTCAATACTCCCCTGTGGGGAATCTTCAAGTTAAAGGGGCACATGGCTCCACCCTCCAAGTGGACTACCTGATTATGCTGGCTTCTTCAGTTCAGAGACTGTGTTGTCCCAAGGCGGCCTCCTTCTACAACTACGCTTGCTGCTTCCTAGAGACCCGAGAGCAGGATCAGCCACACGGCAACCTAGGAAGGTGCCTGGGGTCTAGTGTGTGTGTCAAGGGCCCCACCTGCCACCTTCCCGAACCCCCCCCCCCCTTCTCCTCACTTACTAGACGGATCATAAGGGGTTGCCAGAGCCACTTTCTTATCCAAGGCCCAGTTGCATCTTAATCCATTGTCTGAGAGACCCCCACGCTGATCCATCAATGCTGCTTCCCCTACTGCAGTGATCTGCAAACGTGGCTCTCCAGCTGTTAAGGAACTACAAGTTCCACAATGCATTTGCCTTTATGGATCATGACTGTGGCTGTCAGACTCCTGCAATGCATTGTGGGACTTGTAGTTCCTAAACAGCAGGAGAGTCAAGTTTGCAGATCACTGTCCTACTGCATCATATGAGTAGCCACAACCTCCTCTAACTAATTGGAAGGTAGAGGCGAGTGCCTACAACAGCCAAGCCTCTACCACTAGTAAGTGAAGGGAGGGGAATTGGGGATACAGACAATGAGCTATGCACCCTCCCAGAGGTGGCAGCTGTAGGTAGAGATCCTGAGAGGAAGGAGTGGCCTTCCTCCAGAACAGGGCGGACTCTTAGCCAGGAGCTCCAGTGCGGCATGGTCACTGGATCTTCAGATGGTTGAGAGTGTATTCATCAGTGCAGCCTCCACGTTATCATTTGGGAGCTGATCGGACATACGTGGAAATACGTGTTTGGACCTGTCCATCTGCCAGGAAATTGAATAGTGTGTACCTAGCATTACAGCGGATGTAAAGCCCAGTATGCACATATGAGGCATGTCGCCAGAGACGGATCAGAACTCTGTTCCTCCAGCGACAGATTGCAAGAGCTGCCATACAGATGTGCCACTAGCCCCCAGGCTAGCTACGTGGAAGGGCAGGCGGCCGATGAATTGGTGCAGAGGGGAGTCAATGCAAAAAGGCTGTATAGTGTATAGATCAGCCAGTATAGCAGAACAGAGGCAGAGCGGAGTAAATGCAGACACTCTGTATATTTCAGCCAGTATAACAGGGCAGGAACAGAGGGGAGTCAATGCAGACACTCTGGTGTATATCAACCAGTATAGCAGGATAGGGCAAAGGCTGCAGACAGGCAGTGCAAAAGGAAGTCAATGCAGACAGGCTATATGGTGTATATCAGCCAGTATAGCAGGCCAGAGGATGCAGACAGGCAGTGCAGAAGGAAGTCAATGCAGACAGGCTGTATGGTGTATATCAGCCAGTATAGCAGGGCAGGGGCAGATGCTGCAGACAAGCAGTGCAGAAGGAAGTCAATGCAGACAGGCTGTATGGTGTATATCAGCCAGTATAGCAGGGCAGAGGATGCAGACAGGCAGTGCAGAAGAAAGTCAATGCAGACAGGCTGTATGGTGTATATAATTCAGTATAGCAGGGCAGAGGATGCAGACAGGCAGTGCAGAAGAAAGTCAATGCAGACAGGCTGTATGGTGTATATCAGCCAGTATAGCAGGGCAGAGGATGCAGACAGGCAGTGCAGAAAGAAGTCAATGCAGACAGGCTGTATGGTGTATATCAGCCAGTATAGCAGGGCAGAGGGTGCAGACAGGCAGTGCAGAAGGGAGTCAGTACAGACAGGCTGTAAGGAAACGAGGCAACTGTCGGCTTGAGAAATATTCTGACAGAAAAGTATTACAGAATTATAACTATGTAGCAGAGAGGTAGACCATTTAGGAATGACTGTAGGCGACAGGTTCTCTTTAAGGCAAAAACTTTTCCCGACTCATTACGGATGACACTAGTGGCCCACTTGATTGGATTTCCTTCTTGCCTTTTAGTGAACTCCAGGCAGGAAGAGACCATCTCCTGTCCAACTTCTGCACATCAGTAGCCTCACAGCGCTAAGCTACAGTGATTACTCCTCACATGCACACAAGTGGGAGCATCTTGACCCGCTTCTCTCCCCCCCCCCCCCATGAGCCTCTGACAAAAAAGGGTCAGAGCTATTTTTAACAGCTGCAAACAAGAGAGAAAAAAAAATCTGATTCCTCCCCCTTCCTTTCCATTTGCTCTGTTACTTTCCAACATCTGTTAAAACTCTTCCTGTCAAAGAGGTCTGCGGCTAATTGGCAGCCAGTCAGAGAGAGCGCTGCCATGTGCCTGGATATTCGGGCTAGTTTCCGATTGAAAGAGGAAAAAAATGTGCATGCACAAAAACAAAAACACACACAACAAAACCTCACAACAATAACAAAAGAGCGGAATCGAGAACCAGGGAGAGGGGCCCGGCCTAAAGCCCAGAGCTTTGTGTTACTGAGAGAGCTGGAAACACAAAGGGTGGGAGCGGCTGGCACCCACCACCCAACGTCAACGCAACACAGCCCTTTCACGGATGGGAACGACTTATATTCTTACTGGAGGAGAAAGCCAAGGAAAACTATAGATTTTTTTTTGTGTGTTCACAATAATTGATCTATAGGTAGTATTGAAGCTTGCGATATAAATCATTTTTCCAACGGGAAACGCAGTTTTTCCCATTTTCCACTGCACCGATTTCACCGCGATTTGCCGGGCGTACATGCGCAATAGAGTTTGCGTTGTTTTTGATGGGGGGAAAAAAAACCAAGGTGAGGAAATATTTTGAATTGCCAAATCGTGGAATTTTTTTTCGCTTAGCAACACGAATGTTGCACTATTTTCTAGGTAAATCGCACAAGAAATGCAGCAGGAACAACGATTGCGAAAAAGTGTCACAAAAGCAGCGTATCGATAAACATTCCGCACGGTTTCCGTAAGCTCAATATTTTCCTCAGATGCAATCATTCAATCAGATTTTTACAGTCAGATTCTACAGAAAACCACGCAGTACTTGGAGAAAAATGAAGTTTAAGGGTCCGTTCACACTGCACGCGTTTCCATATGCGTTTTGGAAACGCGTGCGGGGGGGCCGACACGCAGGACATCAGACATTGCATAGAGTGCAATGTCTGATGTTCACACAGCATGCGTTCCGGACCTGTGCGGTCCGGGAACGCATGTTGCACGCAGATTTTACAAAAACGCGCGGCTGTCCCATTCACTTTTCAGTGATGGGATCAGCCACGCAACGCATACGAACGCGGATGGCGTGCGTTCGTACGCGTTGCGGTCCGCATGCGTTGCGGTCCGCACTTTGTAGTCTGAACGGGCCCTAAACGATTCTATAGTTGACTGGAATACAGTTTGAATGAATGATCAGAATGTGGGATTTTACGATCGTATCTGAAAAGAGAAAGGGGCAGATTCCCCACCAAAAAGTGAATCTTACGAGATCAGATAGCGCATGTTCGGATTACCCGCATTTACACAATTTGTGTAGCGCTCAATACATGCATTACTTATGTTTGCAACGTAAGGCAAGCGACGTAAGTGGTACACGCGTACAGTGTCCAATTTACAAAAAAAAATGGCGCTTGATTAGTTTACACTATCAAACTTGTTTATTAAAACTGTATTAAAACCATTAAAACAAAAAACATATATCCACCTTAAAATACCTCTTTTAAAGGGACTCCGAGCAGTGCAGAAACTATGGAAAGATGCATATCATTTTAAAGCTGCTCCATTCAGCAGAAATGCGAAAATAGCGAAAACTAAAAGGCGTAGGGCGGCGATTTATATATCATTGGAAAGAGGAGAAAGAGAGCTTTAAAATGATATGCATCTTTCCATAGTTTTTGCACTGCTCGGAGTCCCTTTAAGGTGGATATGTGTTTTTTTTTAATGGATTTAATACAGTTTTAATAAACAAGTTTGATAGTGTGAACTAATCCAGCACACTTTTTTTGTATATTGTATGTTCTTTTTATGTGGAGGGGATTAAGGGGATATCCCTACTCCTGAGAGACGGGTGGCAAGATAGAGTGGAATTGGTTTGTGCATTTGATTGATTAGAGCGGCGCCCTTCAAATCTTCTTTTTGACACGCGTATAGTGTGTGGCGCAATTTGCACATGTTAAGATTAACTTTTTTAGTGATTCATTCCCAAAGTGCTTATTTTTGGGGACAATTGATAATTACCTTCCAATTACTTAGGATCCTGCAAATCGGATCAAATGATCACATTTGAGGTAAATATTGTACCATTTGATACTACAATCAGGATATTTCACTACGACTCTGGGGATAAGACTGTGAGCTTCTCTGAGGTACAATTCCTGACTGCAGACTCTAAAGCTCTGTGGACGATGCCAGCACTATACTGTATAAATAAAAAAAGAATAATAGAATATTTTTCTCATGCATGCATTAGTAATAAAAAAAAACACCCCCCCAAAAAAAAAGCAGTTTGGGCCATTTTCCTTGCTTTCAAAAACGAAATTGTTTTGGATGGAAGCGAAGTGACTGTAGTAGTGTTACCGATTAGAACTCTGATAAAATGTTAGCTGATGGTTCCTTGGATGAATGACAAGCAGACAACTACTGACAAGCCCCAAACAAGCAGAATCTGCTCAAATTGGTGAAACAAGTCTGAGACATTCCTGTCACTTAACAGCCAGAGGCTAGTGCAATCCTTCCTGCGCGTGGTAATTGGTGCAGGTGTTTCACAGAGAAGCAGAGAGAAGTTACTGTTCACAAACCAGCTAATAATGATATTCTCAGTTGTGTCAGGAGAAATATCCCTTCCCAGACAGGCAGAATGATCGCCGACATGTAGGGAACTGCCGCGCACACTGTGGTTTGAATGCCCAAGCTTAGACCTGTTCATGCATTTATTACAAGATTATCTTATAGGATCTGTGCATAAAAAAGTTTAGTCAATGACATGTTTTCTCTCCAGCAACATCCACCTGCAAGCTCACCCCCTACCGTCAGTCTGTTATCAGGCCTCCCTAAGAGACCAACAGCCGTGACAGGCTAATAGAGAGCAAGGGGGCAGGGCTTCATTAGGCAGTGCAATCCCCCTGCATGTTCATGTGATTGAGAGGGGAGGAGTTTCAGACTGGGAATGTGCAGGCAGCTGTGGAATGTTGAGGAGAAGATGGGAAGCTAGCTTTTTTTTTCTTTTTTTTTTGGGTGTTTGTTTTTTCCATTTTTACCCAGCAACACAGAGGTCTATGTTCAGTTTCTGTTTCACACAGTAAAGCTCTGGGACTGGCTGTGCCATAAGTAATAAGCTGACCATAGTATGTTGCTGGTTGGTGTAGCATTAGGGCAAAGTCTGGGGGTAGAGGGCAAATGTTCAGTTAACTTTTCTCCTGAGTTTTCTCACAGGAGATATTTTCACACCTTATCAATAAAATATGTTTAAAAGGAAACCTGAGGCAGGAGAAAAAAACTTGCGTTTCACTTACCTGAGGATTCTTCCAGCGTCCCTTAGTCTTTTAGGAACATTGGTGTCCTTCAGGTCCATGACCTGGCTGCCTCATGCACTTAGGTGCATGCACTATCCCGGCCGTGCGCCTTGTTTGCGCTCCCATGAGCAGGAGCATTCTGTGCATGCATACTTCGTAAAAACTGTACACGTGCAAAACACTCCTGGCAGATGGAGGGCGATTGGGGAGGCGCATGGCTGGGGAAGCACATTCGCCACAGTGCGCATATCAGCCAGTCATGGACTTTAGTTGGGGTAATGGCATCGAGGTACCTGAAGAAAGACTACGAATGGCTGGAAGAAGCCCCTGGCAAATTCAAGTCACCCCCCCCCCTCCCCCCCAAGTGGATCAGAGATAAACTTTTACTCATTGAATAATTGTGTTCCTTTCATAAGGTTTATAGGGAATTCCTCAAGCCAAATACTTTGTTTTGTTTTAATACTCCAATTCCCTATAAACTAAACTAAACAAGCCTCGCCCACAGCTTCTCCAGTGCCTTGGCAATCTGAGCCTTAGTAGCAAGTGCTTATTGGGAGCTCAGTCTTGGCAGTAGTGTTACTAGCCAGAGATTTCAGAGGCAGAGGGGAAGAGGGAGAAGGAGAGGGGTGTGAAGTTTTCACAGGCTGAGGGCTGAAGATGCTATCAGCTTGCCTGTGTGTAATGATCACAAACAGAACATGGCCGCTCTAGTATCACAGGAATAAATAATCATATACTGTTGAAACTGCTTGCAGCTAGATTTGCTGTGTTTTGGACTGTAACTCACCCAGGTTAATTTTTTTTTTTATTGTTATGTTTACTCCTCTTTGGGAACTGTTTTTTATGTTGAATATTTTAATAAAAAGTCTATTATAAAAAAAAATAAAAAATTAAAATTAAAGATTTGCTTCGTAAACTATCTAAACTTTAGATACGATATATAGACAAAACACTCAAAATGTGTTTAGTATTTCATTTTATCTACTTTCAGGTAATATTTTCAGTTGCAAAGTTCTGAAGTTATTTTCTAGATAAGATGAGAAATTATCTCCTGGGAAACCACAGGAGAAATCTTAATTGCATGTGGGGCAAGCAGTGCAGACAAGGCTTGGTGATGCATCTGTCTTCGGAAATAACAGAAGCCTTCTTCCTCCTCAAAATCTCTGTACCAGAGTACAAAACAGAATACAAAAACAAAAAATCCATGCATAAAAAGGTATATTTCTGCTCCTCCTGGCCGCAATAGTAGCATAGGGGGCGATATACAGGCTGGGAACGCAAACAATCACTCGCGTTCCCATGCCTGTCGGCCGGTGACGGCGAAACCGGAAGTGCTCGCCGGCGGGTCCTGGGACATCGGAGCGGGGCTGCGAGGGCACCGATCGTCTGCAGGAGGCTGAGGGAAGCCCCAGGTGGGAGTTAATCTCATTTTTTTTGTTGCCTTTAGGTTCACTTTAAGATTTTTACACATGTTTAATCTCTTCTATTGAATTGTGTGCCTGCAGTTCAGCTAAGCTGTAGTAATATCATCAGACGAGGGTGTGGATGAGACAGTTTCTCGCCTCACTAAGGAACAAAGTGGAAGGTATTTTCTGCCCCCTGGCTCTCCCCCCCCCCCCCCCCCCCCCGGCATTGGGAAAGCAGCGCGCTGTACCTGTTGGTGCTGGCCTTCCGTGATAAGGTTCCACTTGGGGAGGCGGGCGGGGTCTGGTAAATGAAATTGTAATCGGAGTTCTTCAGATCATGTATCACCTGTTAAGAAGGAAATGAAAGAGAGGATGAGATCGTTTCTCTCACACGTCAGGCTGGGGAGCCGGATAATCAGCATGCGATGAACAGGCACTTTCTGCTGGCTCACCGGACCGCAGCCTCATACAAAAATAACTACAAATCATAATAAAACGCTTGACTTGATAAATACATAATGTATCAGTAGGATTGTTATGAAAACAAAAAATAGCAAAAAACAAGCCAAAAGCAAACATAACATGCACTGTGACACACACTACATGTTCAAACTCTACCATTTAAAAAGTCAGACCTTATCTGTATTAACCACAGGCTTTACCCCCCCTAGTGACCAGGCTATTTTTTTTTACAAATTAGGCCAATGCAGCTTTAAGGCCTCGCTGCAGGGCCGCATAATTCAGCACACAAATTTTTCTGCCCACCAACAGAGCTTTCTGTTGGTGGGCTCTGATCGCTCCCACAAAGTTTGTTTTTTTCATTTTATTTTTTTAAATAAATTTGCCCTATTAAAAATTATTTTTATACCTCCCAAGCCAGCCAATCACAGCGATCGGCTGTCCTAGGCATCAGCCTCCCAGGGGGACAGCCTTGTCACATGGCTGTCCTCAGTACAGTGCTGATGTAGATCGCAGCGCTGTACAGTGTAAATAGACAGTTGTTATGCCGTCTAACAGTCTCCTAGCGGCATTGGCCGCTGGGAGACTGATTACGGAGCGGAACTCTATCATTAAAGCGGAGATGCGTGCGCGATCTCCTGCTAAACCAATAGGCGTTGAGCGGTCCTGAGGCTGCTGCCGCGTCCACACCACTTGGCGTGGAGCGGTCATAAGCTAGTTAATAGCTTAGCAAAGTCCCCATTATCCGGAACCCAGGCAAGTGTCAACTAGCTGGCATGCCTGAGGGAATAACAGGAACAGTGCGTTGTTTTTTGGGGGGGGTTTGCAGGCCATAAAATACTCACCGAGCCTTCGAGCCGCGTCGTCTACCCTTCTGTAGCTCCCATCAGCTTCTGGGGTCCGTGCATGGCTCCCGGTATGTCATGTGACCCGACACAGGTCAGGTGACAAACCAGGAGCTGTACACAGAGGATGGCTGAAAGCCGCTAAGAGCTACAGGATGGGTAGAAGACAACGCCCGGAGTCTTGTGCTTTTTTGGCCAGTTGCTTAGCCAACTGGCAAGCACATGAATCCGGCATCAGGTGATCCCCGCTGGTGCTTGTAATCACTGTTCACAGCTTGTACAACTGCCTCCTGTGACCACCCTCCTGCCACTCAAAATAACGAAAATGGATATGCTGGATCAATGTTTAATAGACAGAATGGCAGACCAATGATCAACATACTTTATGATTCCCCCCCCCCCCCCATTATGTTTATATCAAATCTTAACCACTTCACTACCCTGGTAATTTTCACAGTTCAGCTCAGCTGTGATTATTTTGGCAATAACTGTATCAATAATTATCACAACTAAATGATTTATATTTTTTCAGGACAAATAAGGCTTTTGTGGTTGATATTTGTTATTAGTAATTACCTTATTTTCTATGCATTTTAAAAGGAAAAATTAGAAAAAAGTGGAAAAATACACAATTTATCCACTTTTATACATTGAAGCTTTAATATAAACAGTTCTATTGTACGTTAAAGCCACACAATTTATTTGTCTATCCCTCCTCTTTATTTAAAAACAGTTCATTTGTTTTGATAATGTATTAGATGTAACAATTACGTAATGTATACCATCTGCTACTGTCTGCTCCTGGAATGTGTATTTTACACGTGTTTACTAATTGACTCTGCCATTGAATTTCCTGGGAGGAGGAGAGGGGTTTGTGGTCATTATTTTAAAACTCTGTAGTGATGTTATTAGGTCAGAGTCATATGCCCCCCACAAAAAATACATATGTAAGTAGATAAATGCTTGCTCTACTTAGATGTAATGCACTGTCCACATTTTGGTTTCTTTTAATTTTCAATTTATATTATTTTCCTGGCAGGGGCCATCTTGTGCCCTCCAGGTTAAAGAATCCCCCCTCCGCGCCCCCCTCCTCACCGCACTGATTCAGGGCACAGCGGGGAGGATAAAGGCAGCAGGCACAGACTAACCTAATAATGTATCCAAGTGCTGGCGTTCCGATCTGTTCTCTGCACTACCACTGAGGGCAGTGCAGAGAGTATAGAAGGGAACTGCAGCGCCTGGAACCATTATTCAGGTAGTCTGTGTGCAGCTCCTTTATCCCTCCCCAATACTTAGCACGGGGAAGAGGGAGAATTCTGCAAGTGGCAGATGCAGCAGAGAGGGAGCCCACATGCCTCTGGAGAAGGGGGCCGAGGACAGTGACAGGAGACAGCCTTTTGGCCCCCCTCCCTGCGCACTAACATGGCTGAAACATAGAGAGTGAAGGGGAGAGAGCAAGCGTCCAATCACTGCGCAGAGAGAGTGAGTGACAGAGGCTTCAGCCAATCAGACTGATACAGCATAGCATGTCACTTCTCTTTTGCATCTGTGTTAGTCTGCGCACCATCTTAGAGCCTGGGGGCATGGGAAGAGAAGGAGCACAGTAAGAATGATTTTAAAGGTTGGAGTTGCCTGGTTAGCATCCTCTTGACTATTGTAACAGCCTGCACTAGAAAATTTATTTTGTATTTAATGCAGTTAATCTTCAAACAATTCCAGTTCCCTGGCTGTCCTGCTGATTCTCTGCCTCTAAAACTATTTGTCACACTCATGAACAAGCATGCAGATCAGGTGCTCAGACTGATCTCTGACTTAATTTAGTCTCTGACTTAATTTCAGTTGCAGACTGGATGCTTGTTTCTGGTGTGATTCAGACACTACTGCAGCCAGAGATCAGCAGGACTGCCAGCCTCCATATCCCTCTTAATTCAGGTGTCCTTTAAGTGTCATCTATTAAAAAATGTCTTATGGTGTATGGTATGGCCTATTCTTAAGGAAAACAAGGATTGTACCATTATGGTTTTGGAATGTGGACGGAAACCCGCACAAGCACATGGAGAATCTACACACTTAATGCTGAAGTTGCACAAATAAAATGTAATCATATGTTAACCACATAAGGACCGGCTGCGTTTTTTATGATCTGTGCTGCGTGGGCTCTCCAGCCCCCAGCACAGATCAGCGGGCAGGCAGGGCGATCAGACTTCCCCCCTTTTTCCCCACTAGGGGGATGTCCTGCTGGGGGGGTCTGATCGCCGCCGCTCACGTGTGCCTAGCGGGGGGGGGGGGGCTCCTCAAAGCCCCCCTCCGCAGCGCTATTTCTCCCTCCCTCTCCTTCTTACTATGGGTGGTACAGGACGGTGATCCGTCCTGTACCGCCTCTGATAGGCTTCAGCGATCCCTGGCCAATCAGAGGCCGGGGATCGCCGATCTCCTTTACAGCGCTGCTGTGACAGCAGCACCGTATGCTGTAAACACCGAGGATTCCTTCACCGCGTTTTTACATTTCGCCTGCCAGCCGTGATCGGAGGCTCGCAGGCTTTTCACGGAGCCCTCCGCCGTGAACTGACATGGAACGTTTCCATGGAAACACCACTGCGATCAGCCGCCGCCTATCAGCATTAGGCGGTTGTTAAGTGGTTAACTATCAATTCGGCCGATATTACCATCGGATCGGAGAATCGATTGCCCGAAGAATCGTGTCATCAACGGACACCTTAAAGAGAATCTGTACTCTAAAATTCTTACAAAAAAAAAGCATACCATTCTATTCATTATGTTCTCCTGAGCCCTTCTGTGCTGTTTCTGCCACTCCCTGCTGCAATCCTGGCTTGTAATTGCCAGTTTTAGGCAGTGTTTACAAACAAAAGACATAGCTGCTAACCAGCTTGTGATAGGCTGATAGGAGCTCAGTCTGTGCCTCACACAGAGCCTGCAGGGGGCGTAGAGAGGGTGTGTATAGCTTCTATCCTATCACAAGCAGAGCAGCACATTCCAGCCTGAGTGCCTGAGCCCGACAAAGCCATCAGAGGAAAGAAGATTAGATTAGATAACAGAGATAATACAGCCACTGTGCAACTAGGAAAGGCAGCAGTAAGACAGACCACATCAGAACAGGTATAGGAACTTATAGAAGAAATAAGGCTGAACATTTTTTTACAGAGTCTCTTTAATGCCTAGTACACACACACACACACACACACACACACACACACACACACACACACACACACACACACACACTTTCTCATCAGACAGGTCAAATTGATTATTTCCGACAGGTCTGATCTGATTTCCTAAACGATCAAAAAAACGAAAAACGATCAGAAATTGGATCAGACCTGTCGGAAATAATCCTTTCAACCCATCTATCTGACGGGAAATTGCATGGTGTGTACCAAGCACAAGTCTGATAATTAAAGACAAAAATGCCTGCGTAGTGTAGTGACTTTTTCAAGGTTATAACATTTCCATAGACAGCAGCAGGTTAGAGAACAGCGAGTGGAAAGAAAGATCACGTTGCATTCCTGACAGTCAGTCACCTGGGCATAATTACAGGGTCAGCACAAAATGCTGCTGCAACAGGCCAGCTCACAGCAAGCCAGTAACAATACCACCATGCACAAGAGGATAGGGAAAGCAATACCGCAGAACATGTCTACTTTCAAATAAAGCCAAAAAAAAAAAAAAATAATGAGAAAAAAAGTGAGACCGCCAAGATGCAGTGCATCTAGAAGAGGGTGTCACACCAGCTGGCCTGGGGGAGGAGTAACATAATGATGTCATCATACCCTGTTCAGCAAAACAAACCTACAAGCAACGAATCTTAAAGAGAACCTGAACTGAAATTAAAAAGTCAAAATAACCATACACAGGTCATACTTACCTCCCATCTGGTCTACTCATCAATCTTTCTCCTCTCCTGCATCTCCACTGCGATTGATGGAATTCTCTGTCCTCCATTTTGAAAAAGGCCATTACCCCATAACAACTTCCAGGTCAGTACACTGTTAAACTGCAATATCGTCCACTTGAGCCATAGGGAAACATGGACATTACCTTGCACATTCAGTTGTAACTGACAGCTGCTGATATATAACTGACAGCAACTGGTATATTTCATTTCTGACAAAATATTGTCAGAACTGGAAGGGATCACTGTAAGAAGAAAATGGTGAGCTTCTGACTGACTGACGGTGAGGTAAGTATGTAATATTCATTTGCAGCTACGTCATGTGTTTATTTTAAATAATTTTACTCACTTCAGGTTCCCTTTAAGGTGCCCACTAATCACACAATCTTGATTGTACAATCTTACCAAATGTATGTCTTAGAAGGGTAAACCGAGTGCATACTTTTTGAATGGATACTTTAGGTAGTCCCATTTTACATAGAAGTGGTAAGACTATCGAGGTCGTATCGTTGATGACCACCTTAACCCATTAGCAACTTCAATAGTTATCTCGTGTGAGATAAGTGCACTGCTTGTGACCTCCGTTGGCAGAGCTTGCTGTGCTGTAAATTCTTGGAATGCTCTGATGTCTCTCGGCTAGCAGAAAATACAGAAACTGAAAGCAGAAGTCCTCTGTTATTGTCTCACACTGCCACCTAGTGACAAGTGGCCATAAATACACATTACAGCAGTACTAATTAGAAGCAGGGAAATGTAACATAAGAAATAACAAAATGCCTCTAGATAAATTGGCTGCTAATGTGTTAGAGATACCCATGCATTAATAAATTGCCAATTTACGTCCCTCTCTAAACTCATCAGAAAGGGATCTACTCCTTCCACACACTGCCATAGATGTTCAATAGATTTCAGCATGAATATCTATTGAACTGCATAGCTAAGCAGCCTAGGCAAAGCATCACTGGGAGGGCGGGGCTACAAACCAATCTACAGCAATATACAGATACAATAAGTGTTTCTGATGCTGAAACCAGGAACATTTCTGTAAAAGTGGGTCAAATTTACAGCATTCTTCTATATGTCACTACAGGGCCTCTTAAACATATCCGTGTGTACAGAGCGTTCTATGAAATGTGCAGCTAGGAAGGCAGTCAGAGAACTTCATACCTACTAATACAAAGAGCACTTATAAATCTGCCTATTCCACAAACCTCACAAGATAAGCCAACCAGTAAAATTAGCATGATTGGCCCGTCTCCGCCTGTCTTACAAGGCTTCAAAGCCATACAACAACACAAATCTCAGACAGAACTTTCACATCAAAGCTGACCTGCCAATCTGAAACTAATCTCCCATGAAGATGACCTTGACTGAGGCAGTTGTGAATTTCTAGGAAATGTCAGACAATTCAAATTACGCTTCCATAAAAACCACAGCAACAGCATCGCCAGATTTCTGTTTTCTCTACTCATTAGCCCTTTACATTCCCTAGAGCAGTGTTCCCCCGCTCTGTCCTCAAGTACCACCAACAGTGCATGTTTTGTGGTGATTCAGAGTAGTATATCATCAGCTCTGCTGAGACAACCGATTACCCCACCTGTGAATGGTTGCGGTACTTGAGGACAGGTTTGGGAAGACTTGTCCTAGAGAGCAGCACACAACAGGAAGTAAAATTTTGCCATCCTCAGGCACAAGTCTTAAAAGTACCCCTGACCCGGTTCCCCCCTCCCCTTAAACTTTTAATAATGTTTTACTATTGGTGCTGTGACTAAGTCACAGCACCATCCTCTCCCCTCCAGTACCCCTGTGGACCCCATTCTGCTCAGACGTAGCGTTCGACTGAGGCAGAACGCCTAATATGGGGAATATGGGAGGAAGTGACAGGTCTCCCTCCCCCTGTCATTTCCTCCCCGCTCATAAATGTTGCCAGAACGGGGCCACATGGGGCGTTGGAAGGGGGATGATGGTGCTTTGTGCTGTGACATTGTTTCAGCATCCAGTAATAAAACAGCATCCAGTCTTAAAGACCAGGTCAGGGGTAGTTTAAGTTTACTGTAGAAAGCATTTCAAGTCCAATTCCAGAATTGTTTTTTTCAGCTTTAGTTTGGAATAGTGTAGGAAGGAGTTAGAAACTTTCAAATAATTTTTTATATTGCGGTTTGTTCCTCAATGCAGTTGTGTGGCTGCAACATAACAATTGGTAGCCTCTGGGGCCTACGTGGAAAATGTGCCGTGGAAATTTGTGCCCAGGAAAAAGCCACTAGGAAAATATCGGTAAAATTACCAATAGTCTGCTATCGGGCAGTGGTAATTTCCGAAAGTTCAATATTGGTAAATGTTACCGATATTTTACTACTGCTAAATCAAACCCTATTTTCACACCGGCCCTACCTCTTCCGATGCCTAACCCTAACCGAACCCCCCCCGTTGTGCATAACCGTAACTGAGCCCTTCCCCATCAACCAATGCTTAAAGAAAACCTGAACTGAAAATTAAAAGTCAAAATAAGCATACACAAGTCATACTTACCTTCCATGTACTCTACTCCTCAGTGTCTTTCTCCTGTCCCGTGTCCTGTTTGTTCACTGTGATCAAGGGAATTTTCCGTCCTCCATTTAGAAAATGACC
Source organism: Hyperolius riggenbachi (assembly GCF_040937935.1). Lineage (NCBI taxonomy): Eukaryota > Metazoa > Chordata > Amphibia > Anura > Hyperoliidae > Hyperolius > Hyperolius riggenbachi. The sequence goes on along the minus strand of NC_090657.1, from coordinate 50,413,265 downwards.
ATTACCCCATAACAGCTTTCTGGTCAGCACACAGTTAAACTGTAACATCGCCCACTTGAGCCATAGGGAAACATGGACATTACCTGGTACATAAAGTTTTCATCTCAGCTATAACTGACAGCAACTGATATTTTATTGACAGCAACTGATATATTTCAGATCTGACAAAATATTGTCAGAACTGGAAGGGATTATTGTCAGAAGAAAATGGTGAGCTTCTGAAAGGAACTGATGACAAGGTAACTATGTAATGTTCATTTGAAGTTACCTCATGTGTTTATTTTAAATATTTTTACTCAGTACAGGTTCTCTTTAACCCTAACCGATTATCACCCCCCACTTGTGCCTAACCCTAACTGAGCTGTTCCCCAGCAACCAATGCCTAACCCTAACCGATTCCCCCCCTTTCCCCACTGGTGCCTAACCTTTACTGAGCCCTTCCTCATCAACCAATGCCTAACCCTAACTGAACCCCCCTCCCACCGATGCATAACCCTAACTGAACTCCCCCACCGATGCCTTACCTGAAGGCGGGGTTCACACATAACAGGTGTCCAGTTCTGTCAGTTTTTGACAGTTGGCATCCGTTTGGTATGAGTTTTCTATGGCTTGGTTCATACATAAAAGATGTACATTTCTGGTCCAGTGAGGTTTGTATCAGTTTTTTATGGCCGTGTTCACACATAAAAGGTGTACAGTTCCAATCCCGTAGGGAAAACTGATAGAAAACTGATAGGACAGGACTGGACTGAAAATGTACAGATTTATGTGTGACTTGTGCCTAACCGGTCCCACACCAAGTCCTGACCTCAACAGACTCCTCCCATGCCTAACAGTCGCACCTGCCACAAACCTGCTGATGCACAACAATAAATATCAGACGCCACAGAAGTTCGGGTGCCTCATAGGCAGGCGCCTGTGTTAGTAGCTGCTATGAACAGAAATTCTGGCGCAAGGGCTTCCTGCGAGGCAAACTTCTAATCATATGCAAATTTCCATATACACTACAGTGGGGCGCCTCTTAAGGCAGCCATACACTGGGCCGATTACCACCAGATCAACAAACAGATAGATCCCTCTCTGATTGAATCTGATCATAGAGGGATCTATTGGCTGCCCATACACTGCACACAGATTTTGAATCGATTTCAGCATGAAGTCGATTCACCATCTGTGGAGCTGCCACTGCAGCTGCCTCTCTGCCCCTGCTCCCCCCAGCAATACATTACCTGTTCCGCTGGCACCAATCCCTGCAGACACTTTCTCCGGCTGGCCTTCTTCATCTTCACTTCCTGTCCCGTCCTGTGAGAAGGGGAAGTTCAAACAGTAGAACTACTGTTTGAACTTCCTCTGGTCACAGGATGGGACAGGAAGTGAACATGAAGAAGGCCAGCCAGAGAAAGTGTTAGCGCGGACCTGGGGACTCGCGCCAGCGGAACAGGTGAGATTATTGCTGCGTTGGTCGTCACCGAATCGAACGCCGCTAATGACGCGCTCCTGAATCGCCTGCAATCGAGCAAAATTTTCCACCTGGACAGATCGACGGAATCGATCAATTTTGGAAGGAAATCGGTCGGTCGGTCCGCGTTTGCGTAATCAATTTCTCGGCAGATTCGATCACAGTGATCGAATCTGCGGTCTATCGGTGGAAAATTGCGTAAATGTATGGGCACCTTTACTTACCCTCCTTCCTATCCTCACCATACGGTAGAACAGAACAGGATGTCAAGCAGCATGTTTGTACAATAATGGTTTCCATGCAACAGCTGTTACAAGTACAAATGTGGCTTTACATAAAATAACATTAAAAACCCAACACGCATAGCAGGCCACCCATTAACTGTACCAGACATACTGATCTAACAGCCCAAACACCCCACTCTCCCTCTCACAGAAACTGAAGTAGCAGATTTGACTGGACGAGACTTCATCGGCTAAAGTCTTCTCCTTTACTGATTGGTTGATAAGACCACACCCACCTGTTCACTTAGCGGCGGTAGCTTGTTTGGTTCGGCAGTAAGGTTTGTCAGGTCTTCTAAGATGGTTTGCAAATGAGTAATTTCTCCCAGCATGCCAATCTCTTCATCCTATTGCCAAATACAGATAGACGTAAGTGAGGCATGCTTGCCAGCAGGAAGCACATGTTATGAGATAAAAGGGGACCTTAAAAGTGCATTGTAATGAAAATGCTGACATACTGAATAATATACTGTACATATATTTAAAAAAATACTTTGAGGTGGTACATTTCAATATAGGATGCTCCTCATTTGAGAACAACTGCTAAGGGGGAACTGGAGACCCCTTTTTTTACTTGGTCTCTTCCACGTCACAGGATGTCTAACAGCAGTTACCCCACAGCACACAGTCAGGGACTGCAGCCGAGTAATGGAACTTACCAAGTGAAAAGGGGGAAACCTTTTCCAGTCAGTAAAATTGTCCAATATTAAAAAGTGTAATTTCTGAGAAAACTGACTTTTTTCAGTATTGTTATTTCATAAAAGACTATGGCCTTCGCAGAATGTCAACTGTTTACTTCAGGAGTATCTAAAAACATAATAAAACTTAATAAAAGGATTTGTGTAGGGGGTTGTCATGCCCTTCCACTAATGGGCCTGGATTTTCTGTACTTCCTGAGTGTGAAATTCCTGTGGTAAGCGGAACAACTACAGCTTAGCGAGAGGGGTTTCTGCTCCATCAGCTCTGCTCTTCCTGAGGACCCGCCCATCAAGCTAAAAAAACTCTCTTCAGTGTGTACCAGAGAAGGACCAAATCACTCATATTTCAAAGAGATGTTGAAATTATTTGTTAACAATTTACCATATTCATTTTAATACCTACATTACTGACAGGGAGAGGCCTGTAACTATTGCTTGTTTTGTTTGAATTGCTGCCTTGAAATTTTAAGATATACCTGCCATTTCCTTCAGGAATGTCTGAACTACGCACATAATATGGTACATACTGAACCCTATAGACGTGCTTCTTATTTTATTATCAGCAGCCACTGGCCAAATATTCTTCTCAGATGAGTCATTTGTCCATCATGGCATTTGTGGAAATGCCAAACCAATCAGCTTTTACTTTATGACATAAAAGCCCCACCCCTTCCCCTCTCAGGGTTCCCGCTGTCTGCCCTCAGATCATGTGACTTGCCTCAGAGCTACAGCAGTCTGCTAGCTTTCCTCACAGCACAGGCTGTGCTCAATGTTATGAGACGGTGGAATACAAACCCGGGTGTAACTTACCAAGACTGGTTTCAGGAAGGACACAAACATGCAGAAGCGTCCTCGTTCCTCTACTAGCGCTCTGTAAACCGCTCGCTTTTCGGTTTCTTCCAGAAGCACGTACTTGTCGTTCACGTCCTGCAGAGCGCTGTCTAGCTGCATGCGTGCGTCATCTTTACCTGTGTGAGGAAGAGAGGAGCGTTACTGGCTCACATCCACGAGGGAGCTACTGTCAGTTTAGTCTGAAGGTGGCCACTAACTGTCCAATATCCTGAACAATTAACCGGGTCCACCAATGGGAAGGGAACACATACCCAATCTGAGCAATGGAATCCATCTAAAAAATGGTATGTGTTCCCTTCCTGTAAGTGGACCAGACTGAGCATTTCCGACCGACTGAATTTATCGTATCAGTCAATCGATCATTTGTGAAACTGGACAATTAGTTGCCAGATTAAAGCAGGGCTGTGGAGTCGGTACAAAAATCTTCTGACTCCAACTCCGACTCCTCAGTTTCTGAAACCACGACTCCGACTCCCAAAATTGCTCAGACTCCGACTCCTTGGTCTAATACTTAACAGGGCTGTGGATTTTGTACAAAAATCATGCGACTCCGACTCTTCAGTTTCTGAAACCACAACTCCGACTCCGGGTGCCCAAAATTGTCCCGACTCCGACTCCACAGCCCTGGATTAAAGAGGAGCTGTCAGCCATACTATCTCAGAAAAAAACACATATAAAAGTAGATAACGACTTGCTCTACTTACATAACATATGTATTGCACTGTCCACGGTTTGATTTTAGTGATTTTTTTACAGTAAAAAGAGAAAATCCTTCTTAGCATTTTCCATTTTAAGTGTGGCTATTTTGAAGCCAATCCTGATGTCATTTCCTTCCTTACTCTTCTCTGCCTGATTGTGTATGCATTGTCCATTCTCCACTATAGAAAGTGCATTGTCTCAGCATGAAAAATATTAACCAATCAGTGAGGAACAGAGGTGTGGGAGGGGAAAACAGGAGGGAAAGAGGCTTTAGCCAATCAGGCTGCATTAGTTAAGTCTGAGGGGAAGTAGAGAAGCAAAAAAGGACAACCCAGCATGCCCTGCAACTTCCTTTTTGCGTACCAAATTGTGTGTACCAAATAAGAGTCAATTAAACTGGGGAATGATCATTTATCAACAACAAAAGTAATAGTGATTTTAACTTTTGGATTGCCTGGTTAGCATCCTTATAACTTGTACCAGATAAAAATAAAGAATTGATTTTTGATTTTATGCCCGACTGTTACTCCTTAACAAAAAGAACTCCATGACCTCTGTTTGGAGTACTGTTGCTAGGAGACTGCGTAGAAGCTCTCTCAATGCTGCTGCAATTAGCTGGACCTGATAATAGTCTAGGCCTACTCCTTTTCAACACTGGTGCTTTGCCATTGCCTGAGACACCACTGACAGTAGCTAGTGAGAGAAAAGGGCTGGAGCAGAGTTATGTTATAAGCTATGTGCAGACAGAATGGCAGCATTTACCTACGGCAACCAGAATGTCTTAATTTATAGGTTAAACTAGATCACTCGCTTTGGGCAACTGACATGCAGTTCTGATTGCTTATCTTGATTATTTAAACCCCTTTGATCGATGGTGGCCATTAGTATACATGCAGACAAATGCAAGGAGGCAGGGAAGACTGCAAATCATATTTCTGCCCAATTTTAAAGTGGACCTGAACGCTTACACAGGACAGAAGGAAAACAGAGAAATGCACCCTGTGAGAGTTTAGCCTGTCTAATTCCCCCTCATCTGTGACTAATTACTAGTGTAATTTGGTCTCTCAGCTGTATCAGCTGGCTGCCTCAGCAGATCAGCTAATTTGTAAACATGGGATGTTAACCCCATTTCTGCTTCCATGAAGGCAGGAAGTAGACACACTGCAGATTTATTGCAGGATTTGTATCAGCATTAACAAAGAAATGTTTTTATTTAAAGGTTATTATGCTGTTTATCTTTTAAAGCAGAGAGGAAGTTCTGAGTTCAGGTACGCTTTAATTACAGAATGGAAATTTGACCATAAGTCAACCACTATATTTACCCCATTAAAAAGATTGTGTTTGTGCTTCGTAAGAAACTACCGCAGCCAATGAAAAGATTTTATTACCTCACCTAGACCAGTTTGTGGTATTATGATTGGCTGCTGTGGGTAACTGCTCTAGTGCAGACACAAAACCTGTGCACCAGCAACATAAAAACAATTAAGGTGCTATAAAACACGATAAAATAAGAAAATTGCGCTCCTTCAGTAAATGTGCATTTTTATAACAGAAAATATTTACTTCACAAATAAGGGTCTTGTTCAACCCCAACCAGATACATTCTGGACAAGCCACTTGTGGCCTCTAAGGCATGTGAGGAAACAAATGGCAGGCTCTCCACGAGGCCCTCACACAGATGACACACAGCAGTTGTTGCACCGCCAAGTATTCCAGTCAAGAGTATTGCTAAACAGCGAGTCACACGCCCTTCATGGTCAGTGCAAAGTGATGCAAACCGAGAACATTGCCTTACGTAACTTTAGGGGTGGCTAAAAAAGGGGTGGCAATTATAGGTCCAGCTCGCACTGTCATCGATTCCTGTCATGAGCACTATACAGCACTATATAGCTCTAGCAAAATGGCAGAACACAATTTTACAATGAGGCCAGTTTACACTACAAGCCTGGCACTGGCTGGATGTTCCCAAAAAATCCTTCCACAGTCATTTTTTGGGGCACTGACTAGCGATTTTACCTCTCTCAGCACCAGTGGGATCAACAGGGCTACTTGGCGCCTTTTGTGCCTATTAAAAGCATCAGAGGACACCAGTTAGCAATGGCTAACAACTAAGTGGGTACCAGTTAGCGCCAGCTAAAAGCTCCAGTCAGCACCAGTTAGTGCCTGCTAACAATGCCAGTTTGCACCAGCATGCTCCGGCTAAAAGTTCTAGTCAGCATCAGTTAGCAACTGCTAACAACGCCAGTGGGCACTAACTAGGGCCAGCTAAAAGCTTCAATCAGGACCAGTTAGCACCCGCTAACAACGCCAGAGGCTACCAGCTACTGTCGGCGAATAGATCCAGTCAACACCAGTTAGCACTTGCTAAAATAACCTCTCAGTGTCAGTTAGCGCCAAGTAAAGCTTCATAGTCACCTGGCAACGGTCTGTGACTGTGTTCTGGATCTCTGTTCCCCAAGGGATAAGGTACCACTTCTTGCAGGTGACTAAAGACACTGCACAGACGCATCGTCAGCCTCTGGCTGGTAAAGCGTATGTTGCTGCGCAGGTGGGGCGGAGGGACAACGAGCGGCATGCGGGAGGGCAGCGAGAAGAGTGTGACTGTGTGATTTGCGGGTGAACGCCATGGCTGAAGGTCTAATATGCTGAATCATTAGTAATCGTTGTTGCGCCCTAAACCTACACTAGTCTGACTACCCAATCCTTGTCCATGGTGATAGTTTTCGTTCGCAAAGGAAGATTTCAGACTAGCGCGACTATGGGCCTTTACTATTGCCAACACTAGTGTTTTTAGCGCTTACACTTGGAATGTGCCTCCCAGGAAAAAAAATCAGTTTATGAAACAGAGAGACAAAAAAAAAAAAAGAGCAAAGTCCTGAGCACTGTTTGTAAAGCTTACATTCTGCCCGTTGACCTCTGTCAGTCTTCAGGCTTTAAATAAAGCAGAGGCATGCAATACAGATAAACACCTGCTTGGCTGTGCACAATGGCAGCCATGTTGTGACCGGAACCTACATTCAGGCACTGGAACTACTCTGTTTAGGGCATTAGGGGCTTGAGACAGGTTACTGTATTCCCATGACCCCATGAGTAAGGGGAACGCAATTTCTGCTGGTGTTCTAAGGGCACACATGCTGAAATACAGCAGCTGCACTTATATTAAGCCAACGCGAGATGGCGAAGTCACAATTAAGGACTAATCCTCTTGCGGTTGCAAAATTGTATTCCACTGGTTCCTGCTCTTTTCTGTATGTTGCTGTTTATTTAGATTTTTTTTGCTTTTATTCTTAATATAAAGTGGGATGGCTTGATGGTGTACTGAATAGTAGCCTCACCTTGTACCGCTGGGGTCACCGGTTCAAATCTAGTCCAAGCTAATATCAGCATAGATTGTGGTCCAAGAAGACTGCTCCTGCTATGGTTACCTTTAACGGTTTAGTCAGACATGGAGATACAGTGGGGGTGACAGCCTGACTGCTGTTTCACATGTAGAACACTTCTTCAGAGACTATAAGGCCTAGTCTACACTAGGCCGAGAAACGTAACCATGGCTCCGTTTTTCAGCCCTGATTAAAAACGGAGTCCCGGATACTAATGTTAAAAATAGCAGCCATCTTAATCCAAGAACAAAAAGGGATCCGTCTGCGAATCAGGACCCGGATACACGGAGGTGTAATGGCAGGCAATGGGAAAACGGATTTCCCTCTACACAGGCAAATTTTGACACAGAACGGAATCCTGGTGGGGGGGGGGGGAAATAGGGGGCCGCCATGGCGGGTGAGAGCAGGCAGGACGTTAGTGGCAGCGGTCAGCGGAGGCGCCCCCCCTCCTTCACCTGGGTCCTCCGTCCCCGCTACCCCTCCAGCTAGTTTCAATCATTTAAAAATAGTTTAAAATCAATATAATGTAGCAGGCGGTGAGCGGGGTACTTACTTCCTTGCGTCCCACCCTTGCGTCACTTCCTGTAATGCCGTCCTCTGATGTTCATTGGACAGCATTACAGGAAGTGACGCGGTGAACTGCTACATTATGTTGATTTTAGACGATTTTTAGATGATTGAAACTAGCTGGAGGGGGAGCGGAGAAGGGGGGACCCACCGCTGCCCACTTCCTGCCTGCTCTCCCCTTCAGCATGGCGGCCCCCCGACCCACGGCAAGGGCTGGGGACGTTTCCACGGACTGGAAACGTCCCTGCAAAAATACCCCATTTCTCTCAAAACTGAGAGGAAAAAAAATTGTATTCAAAAACGGATCCGTTCTGCAGGGGACAAGTGTGGACCTAGCCTAACTGTACATACACAGAGGTGCCTGGCTCTTCTACTGATTACATATGCTATTGCTTCGTTGTTATTGCCTGATGAAGCGGGATCAAACCTGCAAAAATGCGTTGCATTTTCCCCCAGAGTATGTAAATAAACTTGTATTTCACAAACACATTTGCAATTTTTGTGTCTGCTTGGAGGAGGCAAGTCCACCACTGCCTCCTCATGTTTTAATCCTTTTAGATTATTTTATACTTTTGGCGCCTCTGTATCCATACTATTCTTCTCTTAGACCACAATTCAAGCTCTGCTTTCTTGAGCGCACGCTCCGGCGGCCGGTTCGATTTCACCGCCGCTCCCCAGCTGCATGTAGTGCCAGTTCCTTTTTCAATTAATATCTGCATAGGAGTTATCCCCATGCTTGCATGGGTTTCCTCTGGTCACTCAGACTTCCTCCCACATCCCAAAAACATACGGATTAGTTAATTGGTTCCTCTCTCCAAAATGTGCCCCCTAACTCTGTAAAGGAACATCAGAATATGGTGGGATGGGATTACTCTGAAGGCTCCCATGATGACAAGCAGTGACATCACTACAAGCGCTGTAAAGTACTGCAGAAGATGTCAGCACTATATAAACACACTGTAATAACAAATATAAAGTGCCGACGTATTATGCAGTGCTGGTTAGGCAGGTTGTATTTACAGTATTCTACAGCCTTGTATAGCCTGGAGTCAGCTGATTTCTACACCGAGATTATAAATGTAGGAAAGGTGATGACAGTTATACTGCATAACCCAACCTACACCATATATAGGTAGTCCCTAGTTAATAAGCAAGATAGGGACTGTAGGGTCATTCTTAACCTGAATCTGTCCTTAAGTCAAAACACTGTGCAATCTCTCTTCCCTGTACCTCTTCTATGCCCCCTCATGTTACCTCCGTCTCCCCATGCCTTCAATGTCCTCCCCTGTGTCACCTCTGTATCCCTGTGCCTTTAGTGTCCTCCCCAGTTTAACCTCTGTGTCTCCCTGTGCCTTCAGTGATCCCCTCTGTGTCGCCTCTGTTTCCCCCTGAAATCAGTGTCCCCCTCGGTGTCACCACCTATGTATCCCTGTTCCTTCAGTGTCCCCCTCTGTGTCACCTATGTATCCCTGTGCCTTCAGTGTTCCCCTGTGTCACCTCTGTTCCCCCCTGAAATCAGTGATCCCTTCTGTGTCACATCTGTTCCCCCATGCCTTCAGTGCACCACTCTGTGCCATCTCTGTTTCCCCTGTGCCTCCAATGTCCCCTTCTTTGGCACCTCTGTTCCCCCGTGCCTTCAGTGTCCCCCTCTGTGTCACCTCTGTATCCCTGTGCCTTCAGTGTCCCCCTCTGTGTCACCACTGTCTCCCTGTGCCTTCAGTGTCCTCTCTCTGTGTCACCTCTGTATCCCTGTGCCTTCAGTGTCACCACTGTCTCCCTGTGCCTTCAGTGTCCCCCTCTGTGTCACCTTTGTATCCCTGTGCCTTCAGTGTCCCCTTCTGTGTCACCACTGTCTCCCTGTGCCTTCAATGTACCCCTCTGTCACCACTGTCTCCCTGTGCCTTCAGTGCCCCCCTCTGTGCCATCTCTGTTTCCCCTGTGCCTCCAATGTCCCCTTCTCTAATTTTTATTAATTGCTCCTCACACAAACTACTAGACCTTTTTTTGAAAAAAATAAAAAAATAAAAAATAAACATTTTCACTTGTTTCCACAGAATCAAATGTCACATTTTTAAGCTGGTTGTAAGCCGGGAACTACCTATATGTATCTGTAGTATAATCTTGAAAATTATAGCTGGCTCCTGACTTGAGTTTGGGAAAAAAAAAATAAAAAAAAAAAATTTATATACATACATACATACACACACACACACATATATATATATATATATATATATATATATATATATATATATATATATATATATATATATATATATATATATATACACACACACACACACACACACACACACACACACACACACACACACACACACACACACACACACCTGTGTCCATCTACAGTACTGCTATATTTCTAACCCGCAGTGCCTGTATTTGGAAATACTTTGGAAATTCTATAAAACCCATTCCAGCTATTATTTTTGGCTGGAGTCAGCATAAATATTTGTCACAAAACTTGCAGTGTTTTCATCACACAGCCTGCGGCCATTAGTAACCGCTGGAAAGTGGGATGGGACAGGCCAGTCTGGAGCTGCAGAGATTGGATAACGACTATTATATGCTGAAGGGGGAATACGAAGGGAATATATACCGTATATATATTTATTTCTGTATTAAGAAGACGTTGCCACTCTATTTGCCTTATATACTTATTGTCTACTAAGGGCATGGAGAACATTCTTAAGATTTTCCCATCTCCCCTCTGCTCAGCATCAGACAAATACAAAACAAACGAACACACACACACAATTACGCACTATACACCAGAATTAAAAATAAAATAAAAAAATCTACAATCAATGTTGGTTCCCTAAAATCAGAACTAACCCTTTAGTAGGTTTCAGGAACATCTACACTGGACATTTCTTTGTCCACTGTCCTGCTTCACAACTGACTGCACTTCTGGATTCAGTAAAAGGTCACTTATAAACTAGATTCGACCATCAGATCGATCCTCTCTGATTAAAATGTGATCAGAGATATACTAATCAATCGATAGATTCGCACACCTGCTGTAAGTGGCTGCTGGAGCTGGACCTCCGTAGCAGAGTAATCCATACAATTGAAGGAGGGATCCGCACACAGTCTTATTGTTATTGATCCAGCACACACATGTAAGACATCTGATCGTCACAGCCAACTATCGTTTTGGAGCCTCTCCGGCCCACTTTGTCAAGGCATAGGCAGACAAATATGTTTGTTCTCCTACACCTTGACAGAGGGGACCGGATAGGCCCTGAAACGATCGTCGGCTGTGACGGCCAAATGTTGTAACGTGTCTGTTAATACAATAAAAGTTTGCATCGTTCCTGAGTAAGACTGTATGTGGATCCCTCCTTCGATTGTAGATATACTACTGTCACACACTGCAGACAGATTTCCAATAGATTTCAGCATCTGTGGAGCCACCTCCGTGCCCCCTCCCCCCCATCTCTGTTGTCCCCCTGGGCTTTGCAGAGCAGCACGCACTCACCAATCTGCCTGCGCAACTCCTCCCATGCCTTTACACTTCACCACTGGCACACCTGTATCCAGTGACCCGGTAACAAGTGTGAGCAAATATTGATCAATTTCCAACTGAAACCGATCAAAATTTCAACTCAGCGGCCCTGTGGCAGCTTCAATCTCTGGCAGATGCTCATGCAAAATTTCAGGAAATAACGAAAACAAAGTTGAATAATAATAAAAAATAATAATAATAGGCTAGTATGTTACGTTGTGAATCTGACTTTATTATGCAAAAAAATAATATTAATATTAATAGGCTACTGACTTCATCTTTGCAAACAGGAAAGCAATACTGCCCCACATCAGACTGGAGCCTTGTACACACACTCGACTGAAGCGGCCACTATTGGCCCAGTCTAGTGTGTGTCCAGCATTCCCCGACCTGACTTGGCGCGTCAGCAAGATAAGCACCCAGCAGACTGACTCGGCCGAGAGCTTGTTCTTCCCACTCATGCTGGCTACTTTTGCACTACTCTGTTGCGCCCCCCTTCCCCCTTCATTGCACTAGAATGCAACGCTAGTCTTGAGGTTAGCAATGTATCCATACAGCCATGGCTCATCACTGCCGCCCGAGGGATATAGTTCCAATCCCTGCAGGCCGACATGTCAGGTACGTGTGTATGAGGCTTCATCCTCTTATATACACCATAGCATCTACAAGGATGATTTGATATCCCCCTCCCCGCAGTGGATAAAAGAGCAGAGTGTTCCCGAAGGAAGTCCTGCCAATGGATGTTTATGCTTCATGGCCGACCTGCTTAGTCATTCAGGAAGGCTCGTCTATAGAGCCCCACATTGCGCCTCAGCTATCGGGACATAGGAAAAGCAGCAATCATGTGTCAGATGATTGAAGAAGCTATGCTGGGTCCAAGAATGCACCGCAGTTCCTGTTCCTGGAACATCTCAGAGAGGAGCCAATCCAATGTGACCTTTTTGAGTCAATGTGGTAAGCATGAAAACATTTGCACAATGTTGTTATGCAAAGAAGTCCTAAATAGAAGCATTTTTTCTCCTAAGGCTTCCAAATGCAGAAATATGCAGCCATCTACCATCACTAATGTGAAAACTAATTTCAAGTGAAGATCGATGTGTGTTCTCCTCACAAGTACAAGCAACTTTAGTTGTGATGAGATCAAGGAACATATACCGAATGGTCATACAGTTCTGCCAGATCGAGCATCTGGTAGATCCCTCTCTGATGAAATCTGATTGTTCGCATCACCCCAAGCTGCGTGGTTACTCTGTTGTACTGGTCCAAGCCCCATCCCATAGAGGCATATCAATCGCTGCCATGTACTGATGAGGACCAACAGTCCGAAACATGCTGGCTGCATGTGGGGTTGGTGTGGCTCTGTATAATTTATAAGCTATAGGCTTGCTATACACCAGCGGTTCCGTATGCAAGCTTGGCTTCAGGTGCATAGAGATACAGCAAAGTCCCCATTATCCAGAACTCAGGCAACCAGAAGTGTCAACTAACCAGGGCTGTGGAGTCATCGATTCATAAAATTGGAGTCGGGAGTCCGAGTCGGATGATTTTGTATAAAATCCACAGCCCTGGTAAGTATTAGACTAAGGAGTCGGAGTCGAGAAGTCTGAGCCATTTTGGGTACTCTGAGTTGGAGTCGGTGGTTTCATAAACTGAGGAGTCGGAAGAGTTTTGTACCGACTCCACAGCCCTGCAACTAAACGGCATGCCTGAGGGATAACGAGGACTTTGTTTTGGGGGCGTTTGCAGCCTTATTTAAAAAAAAATATAATCCTTCATCGAAGTCTTGCAGCCTTCCTCTTGCACTCTTGCACCTATAGGCTTGCGGGTCAGGTGACACGCCACCTTCTGTGCACAGGGGAAGCCAGAAAGCCTCAAAGAGCCCAATAGGAGCAAGAGGAAGGCTACAAGAAGTATCTGGCATCAGGCGATCCCCGCTGGTACAGGATATCCAGGACTCTGCTGTCATTTGCATATTCAGTAGTGATGCATTGTGGGTAACCACAGTTGCTCACTTAAAGCTGAATTATAGCAAATTCCTTCTGTTTTAAGAAGGCAAATTACACGCGAGCGATTCTTTTTAGTAAGAGGGATTTTTGGCCTCTTGTAGTCCCCTGTACTTTTCTAGTGGTTCTGTGTCACCCCAAGCTGTTTGGTTACTCTGTTACATCATATCTCGGTGCCTTGGCCAGCCATACACGTCAGCCTGCTGCACAAGGGTGGCTCAGCCAGTCCATCCTCTCCATAGACTCATGCGGGGATTAGGAAGTAATTCTCTGTGCTGTGTGACATGTGGCCAGCCAGGGATCCTGGGAGAACAGCTGCATCTGCCTATCGGGAACTTGCTGCAGATTCTGTTATTTTTAGCATAACCTCCAGCACACATCCCTATGGGAAGCCAGCACAGCTTGTTTTCATGAATGGCCATTCTCCTGAGGGACAGTTAAGCTATAGCTCTAAATATTTTCCTTCTGTTTAGCCTAAGAAGCCGGACTGCCCTGTGACTTGCAAGATAAAGTGGAGAAAGTCTGACAGTGATTAATCAGGCAAGGCCCGGCACAGACTGTAGTATAAGCACAGTGTAGCAGCTTATACTATATATCCTGGGATATGTCTAAAGATGGGTGTACAATGTGACATCAGGTCACATGTGAGGCTCCGCCCTCCTCCCCCACAGTACAGTCACGGCCATGTTTCCAAAGACTGCCAAATCAGTGTTGCCGCAGGAGTCTGTGAGTCTCTGTAAAGTCTGCAACACTGCCTGAGTTTTTGACACTACTGTGCCACTGTAGTGTAAACAAAGCTATGGAAGGGGAGGGGCAGAGGCAGATATAACCAATAAGCAATGTCAATAACACACACACACACACACGTAACAATTGCCCCGCCTTCCCTCCAAGCAAAATCTTCATAGGGCCTCCTGCACCCCATTCAAGCAAAATATTTACTTGATCCCACAGAATCTGGTCTCTTCATTTTCCCAGCAGCCACTTTCCCTATGCTGTATACTCGTCTTCCGATCACGTGACATGCATCTGGAGCCGGAGGATGCAGCGTAGAACGTGCGGCAGCTGGGAGGAAGAGGAAACCTGACGCAGTGATGGAGCAGGTAAAGGTTACACGGCTCCTTGCGGGAGCAGGCTCTCATTGCCCACGGGTCCAAGTGGTTGCAGGGGCTATTGCTACATCAGTTTATATATGTATATAAATGGGCAGCCTTCATGAAACCCAATAATCCGATCTTACAAATCTGGTCTGCTCAGTGAGAAGACACGGTGCACTGCATAAAATCACGGTAGTGCAGCTGCTCCCCATACACACACTCATGGTTGAAGATGGCTGCTGCAATCCAGGCCATGTTTACACATGTAATATATATATTTTTACTTTTCTTTTAACCTGGTCTGGGTGCCTTTCCCTAACTGCAGGGACTGTGCAGTGCCATGCAAATAACAGAAAGCTTCCTATTTCAGATAAGTTAATGACACTATCTCCAGAAGGTAGCCAGATCCCCCCCCCCCCCCCCCCCCCCCCACAAACAGGGCAGAGGTGATGTCACTTTTGCCATCACAGTGAAACAGTAAAGATGGAAAACCAGCAGAAACACTCTTTTCGTATCACATTTCTCCTAAACTTGACAGTGAATATGAAAAACAACAGGATAAGTAAGCTACAAAAGAAGTTTAGCAATTTCTTCTTTTTTTTTTCCAGTTAATATGGAGTTTCATTCCACTTTAATAACTAGCTGAACCAGGTGGCAAGCCCACAGTTCATTCTTATAAAAGATGTCGTCCTCTTTTCCCACACAAGATGGCGGCGTGCAAAACTGCATGTTACACCCAATCAGGGCCAGCTGCGGTTCCGCTCTGTTTAGGAGATACGTACACATTTATGTGCACAGAAATTTGTTTGATGCAAAGTAACATTGTGTCAGGTAAAACAGAAAAGCAGAAAATCCAGTCAGTCCGTCCAGTCATAGGGATTACATTACACAGCATTAGCCTCTGAGGAGAAACGTGTGCTGTGGTGATGCATGGCGGGCGTTCCACCACACATAATCCTCCATAGGAAAAGCAGCACCGCTAACAATGTGGTCTTTAGGAGAGGTGTTTTCTCACACCAAGGGGGTGGCTGTTAGAGGGATTCTGTATTTTCCATGGAGAAGCGGACTCATGTCTATGTGCATGCTGAAGAACATCTTTGTGCTTGGGAACCAGTGCAGGTCTGTGGAGCCAAGAACCGTTACTGGTAATGACAAATCCCCCATTGAGGAAAGAGAACCCTGTGGAAACTCGCTCTGCCTTGCCAAAGGAGTATAGAATTGGGGGCCGAGGAAGTAACAGGAATATTACAAGGATTAAAGTGCGACTCCGAACGCAGGAAAAGGCCTATACAGCTTGCACTGGTTTTTCATGCTGAGAAATAGTAGTCTATTACGGGAGCACTGTGGTTCTCTGGATAGTACTTTCACCCTACAGTGCTGGGTCCCCATATCAAATACCAAACAATATCTACATGGAGTTTGTATGATCTCCCCATGTCTGCATGTGTTATGCTAATTTCCCACCACGCCCCAAAAACATACTAGAAAGTTATTTTGTCCCCAACTCATTATTGGCAATAGATATTATATTATGGGCCCAGCTGATGTCACCTGTCAGCTGACACGTGCCCAACTGACGTCACCTGTCAGGGATCAGGAGCTGATCCCCTTGGGCGACATCCCTGGGCTGGGCTGCACGCAGGAGTGTCAGCTGTGTAGCTGACGACATGCTATGTGGCGCTATACAGAAGGCATTGCGGAGCAACGTCACGTGGTGCATGGGGGGCCCAAACAATGTGATCATCGGAGGGGGTTGAGTAGAACTATAGAGCGGATCACTCGCAGGTTGGGCGCCGTGGGTCGGCAGGTGTCGTACACACGCCTGATTGTATGAGGCGATACGACTATCTTAAGGATTAGATTGTAAGCTCCTCTGAAGGACACTTAGTGACATGACTAAAAAAGTGTAAAGCACTAGAAAAGATATTTGTACTGAAAAAAAACAATAATAAAAATTATTATGATTATTATTATTGTAAAACCTATTTTCATTAAGTTGGTCATATCAATATCAAGGCAATACAGCAACTGATTGAGTGAGCTTTTTGATCACCAGTCCCTGCTCGAGTAATCAATCGAGATTTCAGGAGAGGAGAACATTTAGCATGGGGTTAAAATCCTGCATCCTATTCCACTCCTCATATGCCACACCCCTTCTGGGTGTGTCCTAAAGTTACTGGGCATGCGGTTAGGTTTAGGGGTGGAGAGATAGGCAGATTATACTAAAGGTTTTCCCTTTAGTATAGGAGCAGTCACCAGAAGCACCGCTCAGCAAAAATCACTTCACCACATAGCAGAGGTGTTAGTTAGGCAATTAGTCTGCACAGTCACATCATATTCCTGGTGGCACACTCCAATCTGAATGCCACGTTTTACGGGTGTCACCAGTTATATGGCTTCATTGCTAGAATGGCTGTGACAGAAAACTGACAGGACTAGAGAATTTAATCAATGTAACCCCCCCACCCCCCCCCCCCCCCCAAAAAAAAAAAAACAACCCAAGTAAATGTACTCCACCATGTCATTCTAGCTGTGTTTCTCACCTAGGTTAATTATGCTAAAAAGAGACCTAAACTACACCTTAGAAGCATTATATTCATTTTTTTTACTGCACTTTGAGAAAAAAAAAACAACCAAAACAAACCAAAACAGCAAAAACAAAAAGCAAAGCAAACAACCCCACACAAAAAAACAAAAATGCATATCAAGGCCTAAAATGAATGAAGAAAAGACAAAACCACAACAACTTGCACTGCACAGTAAAAGCATATGTAGGAAACACAGAAGGGAGAGACTGAAAAGCTCCTCCTCCCTATAGAGGTCTCAGTAAGACCCACAGCTTCCTGCCTTTCCTATTTCCTCTGTCCCACTTCCTTCCCCACAAAACAAGCCTATTAATCTATGTGTAAACTAAGAGCAGGAAGCTGAATTCAGAACTGTAGCTCCTGAGAACAGCCCTCCCCATATGGAATCACAAATACCTCCAATACAAATGGAAATATATACTGCACACGAGGCAATGGGTGTTCCTATGAGATGACCTTCATATTTATGTTCAAGGCAAGCAACGAAATCTGTAATTTTCGATGTTAGGAGGTGGTTGTTTAAAAGTTTACAGTTCTTCTCATGCTTGATTTACGGCCAAGAACTTCCATCTAGGTCAGGGATGTCGAACTCCAGTCCTCAAGGGCCAAGGTCCTCACACATTTTTTTCACAAAAGAGTGCTCTAACTACCAACTTCTTAAAGTGCAATAAACCATATAAAGAAGAACTTTAGGAGCAACAGCCATGATTCCAATAGGCAATCATAAAACGAAAAGCAGAAAACAAACATAGAAAACAAAATGCGAAAAAGGAAAAACGAAATGTGGAAATTCCGTAGTTTTGACGAAAAACACCTTTACTGTCGGTGGCAGTCTAAGAGTTAAGTTACTTGAAGATTTTCTTTGTTATGACTGGTAATCTTTTCTCAAATTAGCCTATTATTATTATGTATTTATAAAGTGCCAACAATACACAGTACACTGTCTTGTCACCTAAAGTAAACCTCCGGACTAAAAATCGACTCAGCAGCACTGAAAAGGCTTGGTGTTTCTTTAACAGTTTCACAGCATCAGAACTTTGTTTTTCTTATACAAGCCTCATTTTTAGCTGCACAGAAGAAAACTGCCCGGGCATTTTTCCCCTGATGCTGTGCAACGCATGATGGGATTTCTGATGTTGTTGTTCTCGTTCTGCTGTTTTGATGCAATTTTTTTTTGACATTTTGAATGTGACATTTGAAGCCTAGTGTGTGCAGCTGGGAGGGGTAATCAGGACACAGGACAGTTGGAACTGTGTCTTATGCTCCTTGTCCCTTCCTTTCAGCCAAAAAGATGGCTGCCCCCATGACAAAGATGGTAGCCCCCATGAATCACAAACATTTGCCTGTTCTTTTCAAACAGGGTGGGTAAGAGATTATATTACCTATCTATTCTAATTAACATAACTAATATAACTTGATGACAGTATGTTTGTTTAGGCTGAAGTTCCCCTTTAACACACTTCAGAGGGACTCACAATCTAATCCCTACCATAGTTCTATGTCTACGTATGTATCGTGTAGTGTATGCATCATAGTCTAGGGCCAATTTTAATTTATCTGCATGTTTTTGGGATATGGATATGTCTATTGCAATTTGTTTTTTTGGTAGTTCAATAAATATTTGGATAGCAGGGCTGTGGAGTCGGAGTTGGAGAAATTTTGGGTACCTTGAGTCAGAAGGTTTCATAAACTGAGGAGTCGGAGTCTGGTGATTTTTGTACCAAATCCACAACCCTAGTAAGAATTAGACTAAGGAGTTGGAGTCAAGGAGTCGGGAGCCATTTTGGGAACCTGGAGTCGGAGTTAGTGGTTTCCTAAACTGAGGAGTCGGATGATTTTTGTACCGACTTCACAGCCCTGTTGGATATTTTGGAATAGTGCAGCTGTATGTGATTTTGTTTTTTCATCGATCATTTGGGGTAATGTCAAATTATGGCAGATTTTTCTTTCCCGATAGACAGATCATTAGCCCTGAGGAGGGCAAAAAGCCGAGCACAACCAGCATCATCACAGCACAGTAAGTTCACAGAGCAGGTGGTTACCTTTCTTTACTTTCTTCTGTAGCTTTATTGTGTCCGAGGACTTCTTCTTGATCTCCGCCCGGGCCTTCTTGTACTCTGGAAGGAGATACACAACAGCAGGGAGTCAGACATACTGCAGAACTAGAGATGATCTTTCAGGATCGCACACACAGGAGTCATAATGGATTTTACAAACTCTCATTGTGAAATATTAAAGCATTAAAAAGGATGGTCCTGCCCATCCACAGGAACCAATCACGTTGTACCCAAATTCAGTACTGCATGGAAAGCTTTATGGTATCTGATTGATCGCTATGGAGGGGGCCAAATTCAGGAAGCAGAAACACCTAGGCAACATTTCTTTATGGTGCAGGCTCTACAAAGTGGCTGTAAATATAACGGTTCTGAGACTAGATTGGACATTGTGCTTTCAGACGATTTTACCAGAGTCTTCGCCAACTTGAATGATGGTCTACCATGCAAAGAGCAGAAGATTTAGGGCTCGTTTCCACTAGTGCGGCGTGCGTCTCGTAGACGCACGCCGGCACTGAGCGGGTGGGCGGGATCGCAGGCGATTCCCATCAGCCGTGCAATGCACGGCTATGGGAATCGCAGCCTCCGCCGCGAATTCTGTGGGGGTTTCCGGCCGAATCGCTACTGCAAGCGATTCGGCCGGCGGCGCCGTTGTCCCCTATGGCAGAGTTTCCCCGCGCGATTTGCCTGCGGGGAAACTCTGCGGATTCGCGGCCGTTTCCGCGAGAGTGGAAACGGGCCCATAGGTGAAACTGGATAGGATATGCTGCTATCAGGCAGCTTTCCCAAACTCTTAGCCAACTTCGATGATGGTCTACCAAGTAAAGAGTAGGAGATACAGGTGAAACTGGATGGGATATGCTGCCATCAGGCAGCTTTCCCATATTCTTGGTCAACTTGAATGGTGGTCTACAACGCAAAGAGCAGAAGATACAGGTAAAACTGGATGGGATATGCTTTCTCATTCTATTGGTCAACTTGAATGGTGGTCTATCAAGCAAAGAGCAGGAGATACAGGTGAAACGTTATGGGATATGCGATCATCAGGCAGCTTTCCCACACTCTTGGCCAACTTGAATGGTTGTCTATCATGTAAAGAGTAGGCTATACAGGTAAAAATGGATTGGATATGTTACCATCAAGCAGCTTCCCCACACTCTTTGTTAACTTGAATGGTGGTCTACCAAGCAAAGAGCAGGAGATACAGGTGAAACTGGACGGGATATGCTGCCATCCGGCAGATCTTCCATACTCTTGGTCAACTTGAATCATGGTCTGCCATGCAAAGAACAGGAGGATACAGATGTCCCAAGTAGCAACCAGCTCCCAGAAGATCAAATTTCCACATATGGTACACCGTAATTGCCAAACATTCCTCAGCGCTCCACTACTATCCAATAAAATCTTAATCTCAGACTACCTGTAGCCACCCAGTGCGCAGGGTGACATTGGCTTCAATTTTCTAAGGGCTGCTCCCTTACAAAAATTACATCATTAAAATACTGCATTCAGTATTTAGCCTTTCCCCCCCCCCCAATTCACTAAGATTTTCCACACATGCAATAATAGTACACCAAAAAATATTGCTTTAATTTATTAAGACCTGCTCGGTAATGTAGAAATCTCACCAGCGCAAACATATGAATTAGCTGCCGGGAGAGTTGGGCGCTGGATACAGCCGGTATGGCTTATCCTGCTTCTGATCAAGTTCCGGGCTGTGTTGAATACTATTCCCCCTCTAGGTCCACGTGGATAGTGGGGAATAATGCAATATGGCTTCCAGCTATTGCTGGAAGGCGAATTACAGTGTTTTAGAAGCAACTTTAGCTCCGTCTTCTGACGGCACCGAAGTTACTGACTGTGCGCCGCTATAGCCGTAATACCTATTATGGCTTATTGGGGGTGCCGGTTGTGTCCAAGTCTCCTTCGCTGTAATCACAGCGTTCGCCACCAGCAGCTTGGTAAAATCATCTGTTTTTTGCATTACCGACTGCGGTAATGCTTAGTGAATTAAAGCCAAAGACTCACAGTTGTCCGACACCACACAAGGAATGATATTCTATCAAGATACTGATCATAAAAGATAATTGCCAAAACATTTATTAAGTACGTTACAAAAAAAAGACTCTTTTGCATAAACACATGTTACAATATACTGTTCAACCAAATTGCTATGTGCAGATCACAGAACCACTTTCCCACTCTCCAACCCAACTGGTTTCGGCCCTCCACCATCATCAGGGCCCAGGGATGAGGAGCCTGAGATTTTGATTGGATAGTAGTGGAGCGCTGAGAAATGTTTGGAATTTTTGTTGTCTACCATGCAGCAAAGATTCACTGAAATCTACTAATGGCAACTTAGGTCTCAAATCCGATATTGACATAGCTGTTGTGTGTCCTCAGGCCGCGCTGAACTATATCAGGATTCTCAATTCAAAAAATAAAATGCAGACTGCATGTTATATGTGGTAGGAAGACCACTGTTGGGAAGGAGAGGTCTCTTGTTTGACAGATGATGTGAGTAATGGTAGACTTGGGTATGGTAGATATACTCACCCAAATAACAGCAGAGCAAAAGTCACTGCATGACGGCCCTCCAATAGCAGTTGGGTACGCTACTGCCCAGTGTTCATCTTATGGCTCCTGCTGCTTCCATTTCTTAATCATCTAAAGCTCCCCATAGGAATTTTTAGTTAAGGGGACCAGCAGGAATCTTAAAAACGCAGCACGAGATCCAACAGCTGATGGAAGACTGAGATGCCAGGAATTCAGCCGCAGGGATCCAGTCACATCCTCATGTTGGGTGAGTATATCTATTGTACCAACACTCCCCTCCATGCCTATGAGTAATGCTGGACATAGTTCTCCTTCCTCTAGCGTTATAAAGCTACTGGAAAAACACCATAAATGCTGAAAATGCTGACGGTCAGACTCTTTCCCAACACACTGTGTTTCTTTTGCTTGGCATACAGATCAGACTTGGAAGCTGGAACATTCGGGGATTGCAAAAGTTCTGGCAAACAGCTTCTACCCCTATTCTCCTCCAACGTCTCACTCTTCTCCTGTAGTCCTCACTCCTCACATATGGCGAGTCTATGCTAAGCATAAACAACGATGAAACACTTAAAAAAAAACCCAGAATAAACCGATGCATGCAAAAAATACTTTCTAATTTAGTGGCTGGATGTGTACTGGTTAAGGGCTCTGCCTCTGACACAGGAGACCAGGGTTCGAATCTCGGCTCTGCCTGTTCAGTAAGCCAGCACCTATTCAGCAGGAGACCTTAGGCAAGTCTCCCTAACACTGCTACTGCCTATAGAGCGTGTCCTAGTGGCTGCAGCTCTGGCGCTTTGAGTCCGCCAGGAGAAAAGCACGATATAAATGTTATTTGTCTTCTCTAATTTCATATTTTTAAATGCTATATGGAGTCTGATCCAATTCACTTTTTTTTTTTTCCAGAATTTTCTCCTAGGAGGCCATTATCTTTCTAAAATAACTTTTCAGCACTCTGCAAATGAAAAAGTACCAAAATGTAGGCGAAAAGGTACTGTCAACATTGTCAAAAGAGTATTTTCTTGCTTGTTGGTGGCTTAAAAGTCATTTGATTGATAAGATATGAAAAGATCACAAAGGTGTAAACTTAGCAGAAAAAGTAAATTTGATCTGGCCCATTATCTCTAAAAATCATTTTTGGACAGTAAGGCTGCGTTCCCACTTGAGCGGAGAACGGACATTTATTTATCCGTTCTCTGCTTATCGCTAAACGGACACTGAACGGCTCCTATTTTATGAATCGGAGCCGTTCACACTTGTTACTCTGCAATGGATCCGTGAGATCTCTTGCGGTAAGCGGACCGCACTTCTGTGCAGTATGTGATAATCCCGGGCAGGCAAATGTGTTCCCCCATATAGCATAGGGCAGTGATGGCTAACCTTGGCACTCCAGCTGTGACAAAACTACAAATCCCATCATGTCTCTGCCTCTTTGAGTTATGCTTAGAGCTGTCAAAGTATTGCAATGCCTCATGGGAATTGTAGTTCCACCACAACTGGAGTGCCAAGGTTAGCCATCATTGGCATAGGGGGTAACACATCTGCCCTGGGCTACGTGTCCCACCACCGCTCTATCCCTGTACACAGCCCAGCGGTCGGCAGAAGCATGGGGATCTCCACTGGGCTGCAAAAGACCAATGGGAATTCTTATTGGTTCATGGTGTACCAACAAACTAAACTAATGCAGCCCATGGTGAGCCCCATGCTCCTGCTGGCATCAGAGGGACTGAGCAGTGACAGGTGAGTGGCGATCGCTTTGGCTGGCATGGAGCAGGTGCAAAATGGACTGAGCCTGTGCCCATTTTACATTTGCTCAAGTGGGAATCGAGCTTAAAGCAAGTGACTGGCCATCCCCCAAATGGCAATCAATTAAGCAATAGTGATGACTGCTACAAATTTGCCCCACTCAATGTCTGTCATATTTCAGCATTGCTTTCTGCTGCATCGAGGTCTTGAGCCAATAGTTAGATCAATTTACAATCGTATTTCGTCCAGTAGGACAGAAATCATGCATTGCAAACAGAGGATCTGATCACTACTGGCAAATCTGAGTGGCTGGACAGACTGGTTAAAGGGTCACTTAAGTCACACAAAAAATGAGTTTTACTCAACTGGGGCATCCCTCACCCCCCTACAGCTGTCTGGTGCCCTCGCAGCCTCGCTCCGATCCTCCTGTCCCCGCCGGCGACTACTTCCGGTTTCGGCGACAGGCTGGGAACGCGAGCGATTCTTCGCGTTCCTGGCCACAATAGCACCCTCTATACTGCTATTGTGGCAAGGAAGACCGCAATAGCAGTATAGAGGGTGCTATTGTGGCCAGGAACGCGAAGAATCCCTTGCGTTCCCAGCCTGTCGCCGAAACAGGAAGTAGCCGCCGGCGGGTACAGGAGGATCGGAGCGAGGCTACGAGGGCACCGGACAGCTGCAGGGGGCTGGTGGAAGCCCCAGGTGAGTAAAACTCTTTTTTTTGCTTGACTTAAGTGTCCCTTTAATGGTACGTACACAAGGGGGACTTGTGTGGCTGGTCGCCAGCGCACAGGGGACGCGCACGCGACAGCTCCGCCCGTGCGACAGCAGTCTACACGTCTCAGAGACGCGGTGGAAGCTGTCGCTGAAGGTTCCTCCCCCCCCCGCCGGAGCTCCATACATTGTGTATGGGGTTGCTGTCGCTAGTCCGCATACACACTGCAGACTAGCGACAGTTGCGTTGGGGTCGCGGCGACAGCCCGTCGGGCGACGGTTCGGGGAGCACGCGTCATACACACAGACGACCTGTCGCTGCAACCCGCGCGTGCCACATGGTTGCGGCAACAGTTGTAACCCGTGTGTGTGCAGCTTAAGGGCTCCGCCTCTGACACAGGAGACCAGGGTTTGTATCTCGGCTCTGCCTGTTCAGCAAGCCAGCACCTATTGAGTAAGGAGTTCCTTGGGGAAGTCTCCCTAACACAGCTACTGCCTATTGAGTGCGCTCTAGTGGCTGCCTCGCAAGCGCTTTGAGTCCGACAGGAGGAAAGCGGTGTACAAATATAGGAATTACTATGATTATAAGTCATGTACACAGTCCCTATTAATGGTACTATTAATGGTACCATATATCTGCATGAATAGGCCAAATTGGCCTAAAAAGGGTGGGGTCAGGGTATCCCGTATGCGTGAGAGGGCTTATCTGCGCATATATATGGTGCTTATCCTCATGAGTACTTCTTGGACTGTGCAGAGCTGGATACACATGATGCAATTTTCCGTCTAATCATTTGCAATTGGACGATCATTTCTTTCATTTCCGATCTGCTCCCGTTCCATAATGGGATCGATTTACTTAAGTTATCAAGTGAAAATCGATCCTGAGCAGTTTGGACAGGTACACTCGATAAAACTTCCTGCCAGATTGCCCATCGATCGGATAGGAAATTGCATTGCGTGTACCCAGAATAACAGATCACCATGAAAAAAACACACGGAAGCCGCATCCTACCTTTGGCGTGGTCCTTGTCCACCTGGCTTGCAGTCTTTTTCCACTCCTCAATCTTCCCCTCTAAGGGGTTTATTAGACTGTCGCTCAGGGCTCTGCAAAAAGAATGAGCAAACAACACATCAGACCTATATCAAAATCAGCAAAATATCAAATAAGATATTTTAGGCAGCTGTAAACACGCTAGATCAGGCATGGGCGAGCTTGGTCCTCCAGCTGTTGAGGAACTACAAGTCCCACAATGCACTGCAGGAGTCTGACAGCCACAGTCATGACTCATATAGGCTAACGCATTGTGGGATTTGTAGTTCCTTAACAGCTGGAGGGCCAAGTTTGCCCATGGCTGCACTAGATGATAAGCTGAGAAAGCGGTGAACAGCTGCCTTAGCAGAGTTTCACCTATCAGGAGTCCAAGACTTTACATTTTTTTTTCGCAAATAGTTTTTTTATTGATGTTCAGTGAATATAGAAAGCCATGCCAAAACATCATCAAAAACATCATGAATTATAACAAGAGACCTACTGAAGCCTCAGTAGGTGGTCTAGATCCTAGGTTCTCAACGTGTGGTACGCGTACCCCAAGGGGTACTTCTGATGGTTCCATCGGCCTTGATATACTTAACCAAGAATAACTAATTTAGAGTTTTTAGAAACTGATAAATCTTATTTAAACACCAAATTAGTATTTTAGCTAATTTAAAAGCAATAGTAAATGCTTGGAAATTGTTTAGAACCAATTATCATGTACTACAATAAAATATAATTTGTCAAGGGGTACTTGTGATAATGTTTACTATGCTAGGGGGTACTTGGCGAGTGCAGGGCTTTAAAAGGGGTACATACCAATAAAAAGTTGAGAAACACTGCTCTAGAATACAAAACAACTTAATTTATACCAATTCTATAAGTGCAACATCTAGTGACGACAGATAGGTGGTAAGCTTCATACTATAACTCAGAACAAGGTAACTAGAGTCTATGGTCATAAGGGAGGTCAATACAGCTCATAACGTATACCGTAATATATAATGCTATAACCAGAGCTACTGGTTGTTTGGAGTATTTTTCCAAAAGGGTAAGTATAACTTTGCTAATGTTCAACGGTGAGCTACTACAGAGGTCCTAGTCTGCTAACTCTGTGACTAGGGCTGAAGTATAAAAGATGGACAAGTCAGGTGGATACAGGGAAGGAGGAGGTGGGTAGTAGGGACGGTTAGTGAAACCTTCCTAAGATTCTGGCTTGTGTAGAATATTCTTGTTTGGATCATAAAAGTTGAGGATTAAAGCGGCATTGTCACCAAAAAAAAAAAAAATTAAAAAAAAATCAGATTTCAACAGCAACTGGTCTGAGTGTATTAAGTGATAAAGATGCTAATCCTGCATTCAAAACGTTTTCTGCTGTTCTGGTTTGGAGTTATCACAAACCTTAGGAGCACTGGCCCTTTAATAGCCATTGCCATTCAGTTGCATGTTTGGGGTTCTTTTTATCTATAATATATTCCTCCTCTTCCCTTTATTTCCCTGCCTAGTTGCCTAGCTGAAAGATGATCTTCTGCTCACTTGTGTTTACAAGCAAGGCTGAAGAGACTCAGCGATTGGAGGAGACAAGGAAAAAAAGTTAAGGGAAGAAATGGCATCCGTATTTAGCCTCAAACTGTGGGAAATAGACATGGTTCCCACCAGGAACAGAATGCTCTTCATTTACTATATAACATTCACTGCTATAAAAACACAGACAGAACAATACACGTGTTTTGTAAGTAGATCGCTTATTTATCTACTTATATATATTTGTTTTTTTCCCTGGCATAGTATGGTGAATCCTCCTGCTTCAAGGGATTCTGCAACTCATTAATAAGGAGCAGTCATAGGACCCTTTGCCTATCATTAGGTTTTGGCCATTCCTGGATTTTAGT
The DNA here is from genome assembly GCF_040937935.1 of Hyperolius riggenbachi. Classification (NCBI taxonomy): domain Eukaryota; kingdom Metazoa; phylum Chordata; class Amphibia; order Anura; family Hyperoliidae; genus Hyperolius; species Hyperolius riggenbachi. The sequence continues at coordinate 50,386,123 of NC_090657.1, read as the reverse complement.
AAATATTCCATTTTTAGATTATGATCTGTTAGTTGGATTACCTGGGATATAGTGAGAATTTGTACCCGTAGCTAATTTACCAATAGAAGATGTCTGGCAGCAGTTATGATGCGCAGTACTACCAGCCTCAGGTCCACTGGGAATTGGTCTATTCCTATTAAAAATAAAGCCATTTGTGGAGAGATTTGAATTTGGGAACCCACTATTTTGGGAGACTAGATGTTTAACCTTTTATGCCAAAATTAGACTATGAGATTTCAGGAAGGTCCTGGTTAGCATTAGGACTATAGATACAATTAACTCATCCGGTTATTTTCACTACAGGTAAGCACGGTTAAAATGATATATTTGGAAGACCGGTTTGGCAGTTTACGCAATTTGAATAAGGATTTGTTTATTCTATGATGCTACATTTGAATAACAGGTAGGTGAGTAGAACAGTGTAAGTCACAAACTTGTTGCATAGAACACACAGCATTTGAAAATCAGCTTAAAGAGGAACTCCAGTGAAAATAATGTAATAAAAAAGTGCTTCATTTTCACAATAATTATGTATAAATGATTTAGTCAGTGTTTTTTATCCCTCATTTACATTCTAATACTTCTTATCACATGGTGACATTTTTACTGCTGGCAGGTGATGTAGCTGCTGCATGCTTTTTTGGCAGTTGGAAACAGCTGTAAACAGCCAGGGTACAGTACCACGGTCCTCAGAGTTTCTTGTGGGAGGAGTTTCACCAGAATATCAGTCATACAGCGCCCCCTGATGGTCTGTTTGTGAAAAGGAATAGATTTCTCATGTAAAAGGGGGTATCAGCTACTGATTGGGATAAAGTTCAATTCTTGGTCGGAGTTTCTCTTTAAGAGAGCAGTGAGTGTGACCTCCCCTTCTGATATAAATAAAGGCAGAATAACTTACTGTAATTTTCCTATTTCAGCATCAGAAACATTACTATATCTATATATTGCTGTATACCCCGCCCTCCCAGATATGTTCAGCCTAGGCCAATTAGCTATGGAGTAGAAAAGCCCCCCTCCCAAAGCATTCTGGGTGACCGGTTATATTTTGTACTGGCTTTGGAGCTCTTGGTCCAAAACATTCCGCAGAGATGAACCTGACAGGACTAAAGTTGGCCATACACCTAGCAATTTGACCAACCATCCGTTTCAATAATTTTATCGAATAGCATGAAAATCTGTTCCGCCAATAACCATGCCCGATCGATGATTCAACCAGATTTGGTCGAAATGTATAGTTTGAAGCAAGCTAGGAAATCTCAGCTGACGTGGTCGATCGGGTGTGTGCAGCGGTAGCAACTTGCGATGTTAGGACAAGCAACAAACGCAACGAAACCCCCAGCCGCTGTCCCCCTAAATCTTCATGTGCAATAAAATCTCTCACCTGTCTGGCCGCTGTTCGTATCCAGCAGCTCTTTTTTTCGCATTTGCAGCCCATGTGGCTGCCGCATATAGCACTGATGGGTGTGTGATGTCACTATGCACCAGTGTGCACGGCACGTGGGATGCGGAAGAAGGAGCAGCTAGACACTATCGGTGGCCGGACAGGTGAGAGATGTTAATGCACAGGCACCGGGGGGGCATATGAACAATTGGGGGGGGGGGGGGGCATCATTACAAGGCAGATTCCCTAAAGATTTCATTGTGAATCATCTAGGAATCCACTTGTGGTGTATGGGCAGCTAACAGGGCTCTATCTGATCAGAGAGCAATCTGTCTCTTGGTCGATCTGCCCATACATTGCTAGATCTATAACCATACTGTAACGATTGGTGTCAGCACACAGAGAGAATCTGATTATTGGTGATCTGCAGTATCACCAAGAATACAGATGTATAGCTGATTATTGATGATCTGCAGAATCACCAATAATACAAGTATGACTAACCTCTGGACACCTAATAATGTGTAAGTGTTTGGGTGCAACAGTAGAAGGCTATCTCCCGTGGAGCGGGAGATACAGACACTACTGCAGCCAGTGGACACCTGACGAGCAGGTAAACTATGACCGAGCAGGAGCTATCTCTAGAGATGCGATAGAGCAGCAGCCAGTGAATCCCTGACGGAATGGAATCAGACTGTACTGCAGACAATGGACTCCTAATGGGAAGAGACCACTGACTGCACTGCAGGAAGGCCTCTCTGAGGTACAGGAGGTCCTTGGTCTCGACACCCGGGAACTGGTCTAGAGTATAACAGGGTAATGACACAGCAATCCTAAGCTTGGGTGTGAGGTCCTTGGTCTCAACACCCTGGAACTGGTCTACGCGCGTCGGTCCGCTGTTCATTACACATACATTGCTAGATCTGTACAGCTTAAAGAGGAGCTGTCAGCCATACTATCTCAGAAAAAAAACCTCCACATATATAAGTAGATACTCGCTCTTCTTACATAGCATATGTATTACACTGTCCACGTTTTGATTTAAAGGGAACCTTAACTGAGAGGTACCGTATATGGATGTTTCTTTTTAAAAATACCAGTTGTTTAGGTTCCCTTTAAGTGAGTTTTCTACAGTAAAAAAAAATAAAAAAATCCTTCTTAGCATTTCCCATTTTAACTGTGGCTATTTTGAAGCCAATCCTGATGTAATTTCCTCCCTTACTCTCCTCTGCTGGATTGTGTATGCATAGCCCGCCCTTTCTCTACAAAAAGTGCATTGTCTCAGCATGAGAAATATTGGCCAATCAGAGAGGAACAGGGGTGTGGGAGGGGAAAACAGGAGGGAAAGAGGCTTCAACCAATCAGGCTGCATTAGTTAAGTCTGATAGGAAGTAGAGAAGCAAAAAAGGACAACCCAGCATGCCCTGCAACTTCCTTTTTGTGTACCAAATAAGAGTCAGGTAAACTGGGGAATGATCATTGATCAACAAGAAAAGTAATAGTGATTTTAACTTTTGGATTGCCTGGTTAGCATCCTTATCACTTGTTTACCAGATAAAATTCAAGAACTGATTTTTGATTTTATGCCCTACAGTTACGCTTTAAAGATGTCGCCACCAATGATAAATTTCAGCATGCAAATAAGGGAAAGGAAAGGTTTTTAAACGGGCAAACACTAACTAAATTAATATATAAATATTGTAACAAAAATAAAATAAAATTATGAATTACTTTATTTTCACTACAGATTCTCTTTAAGCAACGAGAGAAGGCAGTCGGTTGCTGTGGGTAACCCCTCCACCTCTTTCCTCCCCATATACAGGATACCGCGCTAAACAAAGGTTCTCGTAGGGAATACCAGCGTAACGCCTGTATGTTTTTCTTTACATTTTCAGCAGCTGTTCTGCTCCTTTGACATGTTGAAACAGACCTAGAAAAAAGTTGCCATGTCATCGAAAGTCAGAGAACGACAACATTCTATTTAAAGAATCAGGAAAGTGGTGTTTTCGGTAATCGGAGCCACTTTTGAAAAGCATGCCAACTTTTTTTTTGAAGAAAAAAGCTAAAATATTTTCACTAGGCAAACAGTCTGCGTGATCTCGCCTGCGCTGAAGACGCCGTACGCCGAGCAGGAGCAGCCCAACGGCAGCCAGGGAGTTAATATTGGTTGTAGCCAGCAGACACAAAGCAATCGCTGAGGGCCATCTTGTTTGGAGAGGCTTTTAAGTGGTGAGACACACCAAAGACTCATTGTTGGCTGAGGGAGACGCTCTTTAGTGCCTGGGCTATAAATACAGCTGGAGGAACTGTATGGAAAACAGCTGGCTTTACAAATTCCACCACAGACAACGCTGCCCCATAGTGCTGCCTTACAAGTCAAGCTACTAACAACCCTGCCCCATAGTGCTGTCTTACAAGCCAAGCTACTAACAACCCTGCCCCATAGTGCTGCCTTACAAACCAAGCTACTAACAACCCTGCCCCACAGTGCTGCCTTACAAACCAAGCTACTAACAACCCTGCCCCATAGTGCTGCCTTACAAGCCAAGCTACTAACAACCCTGCCCCATAGTGCTGCCTTACAAGACAAGCTACTAACAACCCTGCCCCATAGTGCTGTCTTACAAACCAAGCTACTAACAACCCTGCCCCATAGTGCTGCCTTACAAGCCAAGCTACTAACAACCCTGTTGCACAGTGCTGCCTTACAAGACAAGCTACTAACAAACCTGCCCCATAGTGCTGCCTTACATGACAAGCTACTAACAACCCTGCCCCATAGTGCTGCCTTACAAGCCAAGCTACTAACAACCCTGCCCCATAGTGCTGCCTTACAAGCCAAGCTACTAACAACCCTGCCCCATAGTGCTGCCTTACAAGACAAGCTACTAACAACCCTGCCCCATAGTGCTGTCTTACAAACCAAGCTACTAACAACCCTGCCCCATAGTGCTGCCTTACAAGCCAAGCTACTAACAACCCTGCCCCATAGTGCTGCCTTACAAGTCAAGCTACTAACAACCCTGCCCAATAGTGCTGCCTTACAAGCCAAGCTACTAACAACCCTGCACCATAGTGCTGCCTTACAAGCCAAGCTACTAACAACCCTGCCCAATAGTGCTGCCTTACAAGCCAAGCTACTAACAACCCTGCCCAATAGTGCTGCCTTACAAGCCAAGCTACTAACAACCCTACACCATAGTGCTGCCTTACAGGCCAAGCTACTAACAACCCTGCCCCATAGTGCTGCCTTACAAGCCAAGCTACTAACAACCCTGCCCCATAGTGCTGCCTTACAAGCCAAGCTACTAACAACCCTGCCGCACAGTGTTGCCTTACAAGACAAGCTACTAACAACCCTGCCCCATAGTGCTGCCTTACAAGCCAAGCTACTAACAACCCTGCCCCATAGTGCTGCCTTACAAGCCAAGCTACTAACAACCCTGCCCCATAGTGCTGCCTTACAAACCAAGCTACTAACAACCCTGCCCCATAGTGCTGCCTTACAAGCCAAGCTACTAACAACCCTGCCCCATAGTGCTGCCTTACAAGCCAAGCTACTAACAACCCTGCCCCATAGTGCTGCCTTACAAACCAAGCTACTAACAATCCTGTCCCATAGTGCTGCCTTACAAGTCAAGCTACTAACAACCCTGCCCCATAGTATTGCCTTACAAGCCAAGCTACTAACAACCCTGCCCCATAGTGCTGCCTTACAAACCAAGCTACTAACAATCCTGTCCCATAGTGCTGCCTTACAAGTCAAGCTACTAACAACCCTGCCCCATAGTGTTGCCTTACAAGCCAAGCTACTAACAACCCTGCCCCATAGTGCTGCCTTACAAGCCAACTACTAATAACCCTGCCCCATAGTGCTGCCTTACAAGACAAGCTACTAACAACCCTGCACCCTAGTGCTGCCTTACAAGCCAAGCTACTAACAACCCTGCCCCATAGTGCTGCCTTACAAGCCACGCTACTAACAACCCTGCCCCATAGTGCTGCCTTACAAGCCAAGCTACTAACAACCCTGCCCCATAGTGCTGCCTTACAAGCCAACTACTAATAACCCTGCCCCATAGTGCTGCCTTACAAGACAAGCTACTAACAACCCTGCACCCTAGTGCTGCCTTACAAGCCAAGCTACTAACAACCCTGCCCCATAGTGCTGCCTTACAAGCCAAGCTACTAACAACCCTGCCCCATAGTGCTGCCTTACAAACCACGCTACTAACAACCCTGCCCCATAGTGCTGCCTTACAAGCCAAGCTACTAACAACCCTGCCTCATAGTGCTGTCTTACAAGCCAAGCTACTAACAACCCTGCCCCATAATGCTGCCTTACAAGCCAAGCTACTAATAACCCTGCCCCATAGTGCTGCCTTACAAGCCAAGCTACTAACAACCCTGCCCCATAGTGCTGCCTTACAAACCAAGCTACTAACAACCCTGCCCCATAGTGCTGCCTTACAAGCCAAGCTACTAACAACCCTGCCCCATAGTGCTGCCTTACAAGCCAAGCTACTAACAACCCTGCCCCATAGTGCTGCCTTACAAGCCAAGCTACTAACAACCCTGCACCATAGAGCTGCCTGCTAGCTTAGTGAAGCTTTGGTTGAATATGTAGGAACTATCTGACCCCTTTTTTGCATCATCTACTCCTTCATTTATAGAGTGCCAATATTTTGCGCAGAGTTTAAAAAAAAAAAAAGGGGGGGGGGGGGGGGGAGATAGATTACAAACCAAACACAGATGCCAGTCACAGGATGGTGCAGGGACCATGCCTCACCAACGGACTGAAGCACGGGCATCAATGCTCAGTGCACCTGAGAATGCATGTTTTAAGTAATCTCGAAGAAGATATTTGTTTGCTTAAAGGACAGCTGAAGAGAGAGGTATATGGAGGCTGCCATGTTTATTTCCTTTTAAGCAATACCAGTTGACTGGCAGCCCTGCTGATCCTCTGCCGCTAATACTATTAGCCATAGCCCCTGAACAAGCATGCAGCAGATCAGGTGTTTCAGACTTTAAAGTCAGATCTGACAAGACTAGCTGCATGCTTGTTTCTGGTGTTATTCAGCCACTACTGCAGAGAAATAGACCAGCAGGGCTGCCAGGCAACTGGTATTGATTAAAAGGAAATAAATATGTCAGCCTCCGTATACCTCTTACTTCAGTTCCCCTTTAATTGAACATGCATCAGAGAGCTTATTAAAAGAATTGCTGTTCTGATAGTAGTGTATAATAAAAATCCACGGCCTAACTGACCACCAGGCAGGAAGTCTGGCTTTGGACCACCCATCTAATTCATGCCCACCCAACTATAAAGCTTACTGCCCACCTTTCCTAAGAGAACGGGCAGGTGGGCAGGAAGACTAAAATGCTCACAAGGATGACATTACTTTGGAACAAAGGCAGGTAGGTTAACTGTAGGTTTTAAATGTATAAGACTGTACAGCCTTGTACACACACCTTAAATCAATGTATCAATGCCAAATGATGCCTGATTCGACCTTAAATAGATTGAATCAGTCCATTGCCCCTGATTGAAGAGATCGCTCCATCGGTGGCAGGTCAGGAACAAAGCGGTAGTGGCATTCGCCTTGCTTTCCCAAATCTATAGACGTATGGCCACCTTAAACCTTTGCACAGCGTGATTTTGTACAGCCTTACAGCATACAAGCACTGAAATCTGATGAACCCATATGCCTCGAACGTGTAACTTCCTGTTAGTGTGTCACCTCTGTGAATGATAGTGAAAGTGTATTATTTCTTGAGAAGCAGGGAGAGCTCACACAACTGATAAGAGTGATAAGAATATATGGGTAGACAGGTGTGGCAGCAGTCTATAAACTAACAACTGCTCTTTACACAGTGATGGCCTGGGGAATGTGCTGAATAATTGCACAGCTAACTACAAAAATATCCTGAGAGGAGGAATAGGTGTGGAGGAGTCTGATAAGCCCGGTTAGTCAGTGCAGGCCAGTGAGCTGCCAGCAGCGGTGTCTTGTGGTTTCTGTGGCTGAGCGATACATAAAGATCTTCTGTGCCTACTAATCACACAGCAGCTGTGCAATGCTGGCCAGCCCTGCGGACAACTCCATGTGGAATGCTGTGACATCACACTGTGGAAGAATGTGAGAAGAGAATGGACAAGGAGCAGCACTGCCAAACCCCATAATCGGGGCCGTAACTGCAAATCTTGCTAAAATAATGCCCCCCCCCCAACTTTGACACAACGTCGCTCATCTTCCCATTGGCTACTCCCATAGTCCAAGGGTCCATCTGCCAGTGATCATAGAACAAGCGTGGCCATCAACCTATAAGACCTCTTTTCCTCAAGCTGCTGAAGGCACCTGTCTGCTGCTCCTGTTCACCAGCCAGGTGCTTGGTAGCGGTCGGCACTGCCCAAGTGGCCTCCAAATGTAGTTGAATCCGTGCTCACATGTGACTTTTTTGCCACTAGCCTATGCCGCCGTGTGTCAAACGTGATGCACCTGGTGCTACCGAATGCCGCCATTTGACTTCAATTACATGTGTTCGGTAACACAGCCAGGGCTGTGGAATCGGTACAAAAATGATCAGACTTCAACTCCTCAGTTTATGAAACCACCAACACCAGATACCTTGCAGGGCTATGGAGTGGGTACAAAAATCATCCAACTCCTCAGTTTATGAAACTAACGACTCAGAGTACCCAAAACGGCTTCGACTAAACAGCCCTGAACACAGCACTTGCGACCCTCCAAAGCTCTGAACTCCCCTGCAGTCCCAGGGACTGTTCCCCTATAGTTACACCACTGCCCATTTTACTAAGAGGAAGGAAACATTTCCAGACACTCCAATTTGATAAAAAAAAAATTGAGGGAGGGATATTGCAGAGAAGTCTTTCTCTCTTGTCTGATCAAGTGTCCAAGCCCCCTGAATGGCCACCTGCCATGCTGAAGCTGTTCCCAATAGAGGGTTCACTATATGGATCCTTTGTTTCCAAGGCTTCTAGAAGGTGTCTTCAACCAAAAGGGTGGTTTGGTGGCGTCTCAGCCAAGAAACTAGTGTTTGGACATCTTTCCCAAGCTGCTTCGCCTGGACACATTTTAGTGCTCCGTCAGGCTGTATTAGTAAATCTCAAGAGGCGAACAAGTTTACTTTGCTGTCTGCGCGCTGCACATGATGCTTGGCTGCAGCCAAACAGTATTCCTGTACAGCGTTTGTGCCGACATCAGAGCACAGTTGAATTCATGAATGGCACAACAACGGTCCGCTGATCGGATATTTACAGGCAGTGCAAAACTGAGGACCCAGAAGTGCATAATTAGCTTCTCGTGAGTAGTTGGATTGGAGTGATTGTTTGTAATCGTACGACACGAATGATTAAAACCAATCATCATCCGATCCATCTACATGGGCGAAAAACGAACCATTTTCCGATCCTTGGCGGTCTCGCTGTTACTTGTTTGTTTCGGACGGCAGCTGTCGAGTTTAAGTCTTGCAGAAAATTGGTACTCGAATTTCAGTGCAGGCAATACAATCCACTCCTATAGTTAATAGTTTTTCCCCCTTTTTTTGGGTGGACAAATGTGATCTTATCTTAGCAGTCTTTCATTGCTGGATATAAAGATAACCAAAGTTATAGGAGTTCAAAATCAGCACATGGAAAACAATCACAAAAACATGGAATACAAAGGCAGTTAAACTCCACATCATGGGAAAGACGTAAACAGACTTCAAAGAGTTGCCTCCAGTTATGGCTGCCAATTGTTTGTTAATAGCGGGGACGTTCCTTAGTTTTATTAAAACCACGCAGCATCAGCTGTGTGTGAGCTCAGCTGTCCTGAACTGGCTTTTCCAACATTTAAAGGAACAAGCCTCTCAAAAAAGCATTGTAGGACTGCCAGGCGAGCCATTTCGGGAACTTAACCACAATGCTGCCATGGTCTGGTCTACATTGTTTTGCCTGGATCTATAAGACACACAACATGGACTTCTGTAAACTTCCAGAAGTACTGATTACATCAGATCAAGTAAATGACACCCTCTCTTCGAAAGTGAAAATGGGACCCTGGAAAACATAACGTCAGCGATGGACCTTTTTTTTTCCACCTTGGATTTCCTTTAATTAAGTGCAACAAATGTCTTGCAGTAAAGAGAAGACAAGTTTCAGAGAACAAGGCATGGTTATCACTCAGTGGGTCTGGAGACTTTGCCCTTGTATTGTTAGAAATGTCTTTATTGGTGCAGAAGATTGCCACACAGGGTGAGGTTTCCTACGCAAGAAGTTTATGTGCAATTTCATGTTTTTAATTTAAAAAATATTTTTGGAGTGGTTTCTTGTCTCAACACAACAAAAGCTTAAAACAAATAGACTAAACATATCCAATAGCACTAGTTACTATTATTATTATTTAGTATTTATATAGCGCCGACATATTACGCAGCGCTGTACAGTGTATATATATATCTCATGTCACTAACTGTCCCTCAAAGGAGCTCAGAATCTAATCCCTACCATTTCCATATGTCTATATTATGTAGTGTAAGTATTGTAGTCTAGGGCCAATTTTTAGGGGGAGCCAATTAACTTATCTGTATGTTTTTGGAATGTGGGAGGAAACAGGAGTGCCCGGAGGAAACCCACGCAGACACGGAGAGAACATACAAACTCTTTGCAGATAGTGCCCTGGCTGGGATTCGAACCAGGGACCCAGCGCTGCAAGGCAAGAGCGCTAACCACTACGCCACTGTGCTGCTGCTGTGCTAGTTATCAATGAGAATGGTTATGTTATTATAGATACAAGCTAAGATTAGGAGTTTCTCTTGAGGCACAGAACGGACAACTTTCCATTGTGAGCAGAGTCACACGGCTGAGCCATCCAATCAGACGCGAGGATCATATTTCGCATGTGTTTTGATGTGAGTGGTTTGCTTGTGAGATTAGAGCAGTGTGCAGCAGTCCCTACACTCCACAGCCAGCCTGCTGGAGAGCCCTCATCACAATCAGCTCAGATAAGTATGTCCGATTACCAGAGCGCTCTGTGATCATTCCGATGCCCGAGGCTAGACTGCCGCCATCATACCCCATGCCGCATCCTCATGATAAACCGTTATGTCAGCTGTGCATGTCACTGTTAACCACATGACTATCTCCCTACCTCTCAAGCCCGCTGTCTGGGTGTCACTCTGGACTCCGCACTCTCCTTCACCCCCCACATCTAAAACCTCACAAAATCCTGCAACTTCCACCTCTGTAACATCTGCAAGATCCGCCCTTTCCTGACATAGGTCACCACCAAACTCCTCATCCATGCCCTCATAATTTCCCGCCTTGACTACTGCAATGCCCTTCTGTCTGGTCTCCCTATGACCTGAATTGTCCCGTTGCAGTCCATCATGAATGCGACAGCCAGAATAATCCACTCCTCCCATCGATCCACCACGGCGGCTCCCTTCTGGTGAATCCTTCCACTGGCTTCCTATCCAGTCCATATTCAAGATGCTGTCTGACCTACAAATGTGTCCACAAAACCTGTCCAACCTACATTTCCGATCTTATTCAAAAGTACACACCTAGTCGCTTGCTCCAGCAATTAACTTCGCCTGACTTCCCACCGCATCACCCAGTCCCATGTATCCCACCAGGACCTCTCAAAAGCTGCTCCAACACTATGGATCTTCCTACCTCCCCTTCAAGAAGGCCCTCAAAACTCACCATTTCACTCTGCCCCCCCCCCCCCCCCCCCTCCACACACACACTGGTGCTCTAAACCCGCAGATGAACTCTGGTCTCCTACCTTTCATGTCCCTACCTCTCCCTCTAGACAGTAAGCCTTCGGGCTTTTTCTTGTATTCCTGTGTTGTTCGTATTGCTGTATGTCACCCCTAAATATTGTCTGTAACCTTAACCAATGTCCAGCGTTGTGTAATATCCTGGCACTTTATAAATACAATAAATAAATGTACATTACCCCACACTAAACTGTCTTAATGTAATGTGGGTTTCACTATCATTTATATAGCTTCCTGCCCTTGATCTAAACATAGGACTCTTCAGAAAGTTTTGCTTATTCTCTTCAGCTCTTATTCTCTTCTATTCTTTCCTCTCTATTACCTCTTACTACCATCTTCCCTTCAGTGCAGTGGATCCTTGGAGAAAAACCATATAATCAACACTAAACACTGTTAAAACCTTGTGTGATATCTTTACAATTATTACTGTAGACTCATTAGTATTACCCATTTCCTAAGATGGTCACAGTTCATTCTTCTATACAACATGTATATACTCTGCATATACTGACCCCTCTGCATAGGGTTCCTGTGTTCTTTTTCTATTTAATGTTTCTTTTCAATCAAAACAATAAAATTATTTGTTAAAAAAAAAAAAAAAGTTTTGCTTAATGCTGGGAATACACCATTAGATTTTGCGTTAGATAGATGGTTCGATAGATAATTTCCGACATGTTCGATCTTATTTTCGATCGTTTTCCTGATCAATTTCTCAGAGAAGTGAATGAAAATTGATAAGAAAAGATAAGAAAATTGATCGGACAGTAAATCGACTGAGAAATCTCATTGTGTATTCCAAGCATACAGAACTGAAGTGCCACCCATGAAGTGAAGTACAGATACAGAAGTGCCACCCATGAAGTGAAGTACAGATACAGAAGTGCCACCCATGCTAACCTAGAAATAAAAACCACATATACAGTGGTTTGCAAAAGTATTCGGCCCCCTTAACGGTTTCCAAATTTTGTCACATTACTGCCACAAACATGAATCAATTTTATTGGAATTCCACGTAAAAGACCAACACAAAGTGGTGTACATGTGAGAAGTGGAACGAAAAATCACAGGATTCCAAACATTTTTTTTAAAAATAACTGCAAAGTTGGGTGTGCGTAATTATTCAGCCCCCCTGAGTCAATACTTTGTAGAACCACCTTTTGCTGCAATTACAGCTGCCAGTCTTTTAGGGTATGTCTCTACCAGCTTTGCACATCTAGAGACTGTAATCCTTGCACATTCTTCTTTGCAAAACAGCTCCAGCTCAGTCAGATTAGATGGACAGCGTTTGTGAACAGCAGTTTTCAGATCTTGCCACAAATTCTCGATTGGATTTAGATCTGTACTTTGACTGGGCCATTCTAACACATGGATATGTTTTGTTTTAAACCATTCCATTGTTGCCCTGGCTTTATGTTTAGGGTTGTTGTCCCGCTGGAAAGTGAACCTCCGCCCCAGTCTCAAGTCTTTTGCAGACTCCAAGAGGTTTTCTTCCAAGATTGCCCTGCATTTGGCTCCATCCATCTTCCCATCACTGTATGTAGATAAATACTACTTCTACTTACATAACGGATGTATTGCATTCTCCACGTTATGATTCCTGTGAATTTTATAAAGGAACAGCAGAAAATCCTATTCTAGACAGTTTCCATCTTGGTTACCTTGGATCTCCTGACATCATTTCTTCCCTCACTTTTTTTTCTCCTCTTGCTAAATGTGTATTCGTTACCCGGCCTCCTCAGACACTCTGACTGAGGACTATACTAGGAAGTACTGTCTTAGGTCATTAGAACGAGGGGGAAATAAAGGGAAGAGGAGGAATATATTATAGATAAAACGACCCTCCAGCATGCAACTGTGGCTATTAAAGGGCCAATACGCCTAAGGTTTGTGATAACTCCAAACCATTCCCGCAGAAAAAGTTTTGAAAGTTTTGAATGCAGGATTAGCATCTTTACCACATAATATGCTCAGACCAGTTGCTGTTGAAATTTGATTTCTATGGTGACAATCCAGCTTTAAAAGGTTATTTAAGAAAAAAAAAAAAAAAAAAAAAAACAGTTTAACTTATCTGGCTTCTTGCAGCCCCTGGAGTTATCCTGTGCCTTCCTTCCGTAACCCTCCAGCGAGCAGCGGCAACCTTCTCGAAGTCGGCCAGGCAGAGGCTACTTGCGTTTACGGGGTCCCAAGCAACGCGCACCCTGATCGTGCTCCCGTTACTGGGAGTGTTCTTCACATGCGCAGTAGCAATTTTCCCATACTGTGCATGCGCCAAACGCTGCAATGCACAGGCACACAGTGAGGAGGCATGTAGCCAGCCAGCTTTGAGAGGGTCGCTGCTGCCGTCCGGAGGGTCTCGAAAGGAAGGCACAGGCACAGGATGACTCCAGGGGCTGCAAAAAGCCCCAGGTAAGTTCAACTGCTCTTTTCTTTTTTTTCCTTAGATTTCCTTTAAAAGTACAGCTGAAGCAAGAGGGCTATTGGAGCGGCCTTATTTATTTTATTTTAAGCAATACCAGTTGCCTAGCTGTCCTGCAGATCCTCTGCCTCTAATGCTACACCATGAGCTTTTTCTTCAGATCGATGGCTCGATAAATAAGTTCCAACAGATCCAATCTGATTGATCATTTTTCTGATCGATTTTCTCATAGAAGTAAATGGAAATCGATCAGAAAAAAAGATTGGAAAAAACGACCGAAAAATCAGATCGGAAAGTAAATCTGCCAAAAAAACCAACTCACGGTATTCCCAGCATTATACGGTTAGCCGTGGAGCCTGAACAAGCATGCAGCATATCAAGTGTTTCTAACATGATTGTTAGATCTGATAAGATTAGCTGCATGCTTGTTTCTGGTGTTATTCAGACACTACTACAGCCAAATAGACCAGCAGGGCTGCCAGGCAAATGGTATTGCTTAAAGGGAACCAGAGACGAAGCTCCTAAAAAAAAATAGTAAAAAGATGTTATACATACCTGGGGCTTCTTCCAGCCCAATAAGCCTGGATCGCTCCCACGCCGCCGTCGTCCGCTGCATCCATCGTCGGTACCGGGTCCCGTCACTTCCACCGGACGCGGCCAATTGTAGGCAAGTGCAGGGACTCCCTCCGTATGTTTACGCATGCGCCTGTGCAGTATGGAGGGGGCGCACTGCGCTTGCGTCCACTGGCTGAAATGACGGGACCGGTACCGGCGGATAGAGGCAGTGGAGCATGGCGGCGTGGGAGCGATCCAGGCTGATGGGGCTGGAGGAAGCCCCAGGTATGTATAAAACTGTTAGGTCGTCTCTGGGTCTCTTTAAAAGGAAATAAATATGGCAGCCTCCATATTCTTCATACTTCAGTTGTCCCTTATCTTTGAGAACACACGACCCTGGCCCCTATTTTAGGCATAAAAAGCAGAAGTGACTGAAAAGCTAACAGAAAAAAAGATAAGATCTCCTCAATGTTGTGATGGAAAAAATAAGAACAGTGTATAGTGGAGGGGTGGGAGGGGCATGGATGCTGCACAGTGTAAAGTGGAGGGGTGGGAGGGGCGTGGATGCTGCACAGTGTATAGTGGAGGGGCGTGGATGCTGCACAGTGTATAGTGGAGGGGTGGGAGGGGCGTGGATGCTGCACAGTGTATAGTGGAGGGGTGGGAGGGGCGTGGATGCTGCACAGTGTATAGTGGAGGGGCATGGATGCTGCACAGTGTAAAGTGGAGGGGTGGGAGGGGCGTGGATGCTGCACAGTGTATAGTGGAGGGGCGTGGATGCTGCACCGTGTATAGTGGAGGGGTGGGAGGGGCGAGGATGCTGCACAGTGTATAGTGGAGGGGTGGGAGGGGCGTGGATGCTGCACAGTGTATAGTGGAGGGGTGGGAGGGGCGTGGATGCTGCACACAGGTAACCAGATAGAGAGATACACTGCTGCTAGGAGCTCTATACAGAAGTAAAGCACACGGCCACACACACACAGACCTAACACACTTACAATGTGAGATGCTTCAGGCGGGACTCTATGTTCCGGTGCCTCATACACATTCTGGTCAGGGCAGAGCCAATTTCTTTTGTTGCTCCTGCAATACAAGATACAAAGCAGAGTTTATACTCTATCCTGCACTCTATACAAAAGAGCCTAACAAAGCTTTACTCAGCCTTACAGGTTTCTTACTAGTAAAGATAAGAGCAGATCTGCCTAAACCTTTTATGGACACACCACACTGCATGTGCTCTCAGTGTATTGTGTTAAAGAGACCCGGTTAGTGGAGCCAAGTATATAAATCCACAGCCATATCCTGAAAGAGATGTGTTTGACTAAAAGTGATGTTGCTTTTTCTTACCCTGTAAATGGTTCTCTCTCTTCTTTTTAAAGGATACCCGAGGTGACATGTGACATGATGAGATAGACATGTGTATGTACAGTGCCTAGCATACAAATAACTAGGCTGTGTTCCTTTTTTTCTTTCTCTGCCTGAAAGAGTTAAATATCAGGTATGTAAGTGGCTGACTCAGTCCTGACTCAGACAGGAAGTGACTACGGTGTGACCCTCATGGATAAGAAAATCCAACTAGAAAACCTAGCAGAAAATAGCTTGAGAGCAGGAAAGTGATACAAATGGTCAATAGTTCATACATTTTAACTCTCGCATACTTCGATGAATGTGTTATTGAGCAAAAACAATAAAACAGTAAAAAGTAGATTTAAACATAAAATAAAACTGTGGAATATCTTAAAAAGTCATTTTTAGGAGTAGGAGGATAGATACAATAGTTTATTTCATTAGTTTATGTTCGCCTCGGGTGTCCTTTAAAGTGTACCAAGGAGAAATACAAGTGAAAAACATACTTACCTAGGCAGAGGGAGACTTGTGGATAGTCCAGAGGCTTCCAGTGTCCTTCCTGCCCCCACAGTTGCCGCATGGACCCTCTGCCATGTCAGACAAGAGCTTGTAGGATGTTTTTGTGGCCACGCTCCCTTCTTGCATGAGTGTTGCCATACTGCACCTGCAAGAGTATGGGCGTTCCTGTGCAGTACAATCATGCTAGTGCAAGAGGGGGGCGTGTCCGTGGATTAAAGTGGTGGGGCAAGGAGGACATGGGAAGACTGCAGAGGATCCAGAGACTTCTCCCTTCTTAGGCAAGTATGTCCTTCTTAGGCCCCATTCACAATAGCGATGATCAATGAGATGCAAATATTTCCCAGTTCATGCAGATTTATGTACATTTTATGCAAATATATGCAGCTTTCAAATGGACCAATCAAGTCCCACCCAGGTTTAAACTGATTGGCCCATTTCAAGCTGCATATATTTGCATAAACATTCACATAAATCTGCATGAACTCTGAAATATCATTGACCATCCCTAATGCACACTCAGGCTTTTCACCCACACTTCGCACTTTGCCGATCGCCAGGGATTACGTCACAATTCTCATTCAGTAGAATGAGAACCACAAAACGCTATTTCTGAAAAAACGCTAAAAAAAGTCATAGAAATCCACCTTGTGTTTAAAAGTGTAAAGTAAATATAACTGCCTCCATATCACACTTAATACAGGTTCCTTTTAATGACCCAATTCATTTCAATTCATGAAACTGGACATTCTGGTCTGGATCAGGACTCTGCCCCCATCATGGTCTCCCAGCCCGACTCTGAGCACACACTGACAACAGATTATCCTCCAATTTAAAGTGGACCTGAAAGTCTTGCTCAGGACAGAAGGAAAACAGAGATAAATGTACCCTGTATGTATTCCGATAGTTTACCCGTCTAATTCCCCCTCTGTGACTGATAACCACTGTCATTTGATTTCTCAGCTGTGTCAGCTCAGGAATCTCCTCTACCACAGCAGAACAGCCGATTTGTAAACACAGGATGTTTGCTTCCATGAACGCAGGAAGTAGACACACTGCATATTTATTGCAGGATTTGTATCAGCTGTAACAAAGAAATGTTTTTCTTTAAAGGTCATTATGCTGTTGCTTATCTTCTAGAGCAGAGAGGAAGTTCTGAGTTCATGTCCGCATTAATTGTAAGGGATAAAAGATTGAGAGTCGATCATGTGACATCTGTAGAGAGCTTTAGGCCAGCTACCCGCAGGCCTACCTGGGAAACTGACAACCCTCTTGGAAATCTTGCTCTCATCATGGCGGCACACAGGATCACGTGCACAAAGGCTTTTTGTCCTCTGTGGCTCCCATGTGAAATGGTTCAAAATAAAAACCGGGCATGCACAGCAAACAAGCAGAATAAAAAAGCTTTGGCAGAGCCGGCCTCAGTCACGGCAGCCGGGCAGCGTCCCAAGCAGCCTCTGTTATTTTAGTTTACCTGGGTGCGTTGCACAACCGAATGAGATGGGAGCGACTCATCCAAAATAAAGAGCGCTTAATCCGCAAATCAAATTCATGTGCTGGCTGGAGAAACCGCGTGGCAAGCAGAGGTCACCACCCCACAAAGCATCCAATTGTCTTATGGCGAAGGCCTAGAATGCACGTGAGCCTGCGGGGCAGGAGATCTTGCCTGCGTCAGGTAGCATATGATCCAGGCTGGTAAAGAGGACCTCTCTAAAGGGCACACTCAACAGGCATCCAAGGAGGACATTGGAAAAAAACAAGAGATACCATTTGTGGGAATGAAACAGCTTCTCTTTAGCAATGAGTGACAAAAAGAAATGATCATACCGGCAATAATAATAATCAAAATCCAATCCAGAGTTCACTGGTAAGGCTAAAGTCTGTTATGCTATCATTCTTGGGTTATTGCCATTGGCTAACAAAGCAGGTGATTTAGGCGCATGGCTCAGCAGGAAATGCCGCGTTTTGGTAATCGGGCACCCGTTCAGGAAAGTTGGGCGTCTGATGTAGGAGTAGAAGGGTGGGGTGGAGGCGTCCAAAATATAAGGGTATGAAAACTTTACAACAACGTGTAAATGAGACGCAATCGCTTACCTCTCCAGAAGACACCAGTTCAACTGGGAAAATATTTTCACGTTTCGCAAGTCATGGCCCGCTTCCTCAGGTCAATACAAAAAAATGCAGCATAACGGGTAGAGTGTGGGCGCCTCTATTCTTTATCAATCAGACCTCCTTCAGCTAATAGCTTTATAGGTTTCTGGAAAGTGTATTGAACTACAGGAGAGCCACTGTCCAGTATCTGGCATGACCTGAACAGGGATGGTGAACTCCCCTTCAGGCTTATACGCTGGTTGCAGGAACTGCAACCCATCTTTGTAAGTATATAACCATATATACACTTTATAATAATAATAATAGCAGTATTTGTATAGCGCCTTTCTCCTGTCGGACTCAAAGCACTTGCGAGGCAGCCACTAGAGCACACTCAATAGGCAGTAGCAGTGTTAAGGAGACTTGCCCAAGAAACTCCTTACTGAATAGGTGCTGGCTTACTGAACAGGCAGAGCCGGGATTTGAACCCAGGTCTCCTGTGTCAGAGGCAGAGCCCTTAACCATTACACTATCCAGCCACTTTAGACTCCCTATACCTAACAATACTGCACCATTGGCCTCCTGGTCTCTCTTGGTCCCTACAAGAACCACCAACTGATGTGGAAGTAGTAACCGATCAGCTGCATAAATAGATACTAAATAGGTTTGTAGTACAGAAGCTGATTGGCTGCAAATAGCGGGTGCCGCAGGTAAAGGTTAGGTTTAGACATTAAATGGTGGGATTCGTTTGAGGAGGGGGATTAGATTTAGCCTCCCAATAGGCTGCTTGACCAAGTCATACGCAAATGTACTGCCAGTTTCTGTCTGGGCAAAAAATGATCACAGGAGACAGCTTCGACCGCCAAATGCCCTTTGTTTGTACAGGGCTAAACTTGGTAGGCCCACTTCCTTCCCTAACAGTTGACCATAAAAAATATAAAAATGTGTGTTACTATAATTAGTGGAGGCGAATGCAAAGCATATTAATGTATCTTTATTTACAGCACATAGCATGGCTAATCACAGTAGCCACAGGCCAGGAGGGGGCATGTGTGGGGTGGCAAAACACAGCACATACAGCATGTGTATAAGATGCCCCCTGACGGCCCCTAAAGACCCAGCACTTGCCATCCGTGCAAGTCATCCCTCCTCCTGTCCCCATAGCAACAGATGCCTCTAAGCTAGCAATGCATCTGTACAGCACTCAGTACCAAACTGTTGACCGAGGATTTGAGTCCTGATTGGTGTGTGAAGTTGGCCATACATCTAGCAATGATAGACAGATCTGACCATCAGACTTTCTCTGATTGAAGAGAGGTCTGTCAGCTGCTCATACACCCAGGTCAATTCCCAATCAATTTCAGCATGAAATCTTGCGGGAATCGGCCCAGTGGTGCCGCCTCGTCGCCCTCGACACTGTCCCCCCTAATGTAAAATGTGCCCCACCCCCGGTGCCCTGTACGTCAATACTTTACCTGTCTGTGCCCGCTTCTGGTTCAGTCTCCGCACTGCCTCCCATACCTGCGCCCCATGTGGTTGCTGTTGCATAACGTGAGAACATGTGTAACGCGCCCACTTTACGCTGGAAACTGCAATGGGATGCAAAAGTTTGGGCAACCTTGTTAATTGTCATGATTTTCCCATATAAATCGTTGGTTGTTTTGATTAAAAAAAATGTCAGTTAAGTATATCATATAGGAGACACACACAGTGATATTTGATAAGTAAAATGAAGTTTATTGGATTTACAGACGCAATAAATTGTTTAAACAAAATTAGGCAGGTGCATAAATGTGGGCACTGTTGTCATTTTGATTCCAAAACCTTTAAAAACAATTAGAATTCAAATTGGCTTGGTAAGCTAAGTGACCCCTGACCTATATACACAGGTGAATCCAATTATGAGAAAAACTATTTAAGGGAGTCAATTGTAATTTTCCCTCCTTTTAATTTTCTCTGAAGAGAAGCAACATGGGGGTCTCAAAACAACTATCCAATGACCTGAAGACAAAGATTGTTCACTATCATGGTTTAGGGGAAGGATACAGAAAGCTGTCTCCGAGATTTCAGCTGTGTGTTTCCACAGTTAGGAACATATTGAGGGAATGGAAGACCACAGGCTCAGTTTAGGTTAAGGCTCAAAGTGGCAGACCAAGAAAAATCTTGGATAAACAGAAGCGACGAATGGTGAGAACAGTCAGAGTCAACCCACAGACCAGCACCAAACACCTATTATTATTATTTAGTATTTATATAGCACCGACATCTTACGCAGCGCTGTACAGTATATATCTAGTATTATCACTAACTGTCCCTCGAAGGAGCTCACAATCTAATCCCTACTATTATCATATGTCTATGTATGTATTATGTAGTGTAGGTACTGTACTCTAGGGCCAATTTAGGGGTGAGCCAATTAACTTATCTGTAGGTTTTTGGGATGTGGGAGGAAACCGGAGTACCCGGAGAAAACCCACGCAGACACGGGGAGAACATACAAACTCCTTGCAGATGGTGCCCTGGCTGGGATTCGAACCAGGGACCCAGCGCTGCAAGGCGAGAGCGCTAACCACTACGCCACCGTGCTGCCCCCACCTACAACATCATCTTGCTGCAGATGGAGTCACTCTGCATCGTTCAACCATTTGGCGCACTTTACACAAAGAGATGCTGTATGTGAGAGTGATGCAGAGAAGGGCCGGCTCTAGCGTGGGAGCCCCCTTAAATATTTACTCTACCCCCTCAAACCTAGACCGGCCGCCTCCTCCGCCTATTTCCTGGTTCTGGAACGCAGATTCAGCGAGGCGAGGAGACGGCACGGACGTCATTCAGTGGGTGGTGCTCAGTGGTCATGTGATTGCTCTGTCACATGACTGCTCGACTGTGCGCAATTGGTTCTCGCTCCTCCCAGTCCTCCTCTACTTGGAGAGAGCTTAAATGCCACGCCAGCCCGCCTGCGCCATTTGTGTTTGAACTTTGAGAGAGGCACTGCTGTGTGTGCTCTCTCACTTCTTTGAGCGCTGGCTCCTGCTTGTTTTAAAGAGGAACTTCAGTGAAAATAATGTAATAAAAAAAGCTAAGCTGTCTCTAGTCCGCCACTCTGCCAGTGCCTGCCAGGCAGTCAGTCAGACGGGTCACTGGGCCAGTGCCACTGCCAGTCCCAGACAGAGTCTCAGTCAGTGTGCTCTTTGCTGTGAAAAACACGTAACAGCATAGCATATCAACCTTTATAGAAAAATATTTACCATTAAAAAATATTTATTTTTTGTAAATACACTAGCTGGTATAACTACATTACAGTTAGCCCCGCCCACATGACAACATGCCCACGCCCATTTCCTTGGCGCAAATTTCCTTATGATGCCCCCTTCCCATTTTTGACTGCCCCCTCATATGTGCCAGTCTAGAACCGGCTCTGATGCAGAGGAAGCAATTTCTCCGCCCACAGCACAAAGAGCCGTTACGAACATTATGCTTGGTTTCAAAGAAATCATGTCCTTCCCAGCCGGGGTACCTCAGCAAATCAATAGAATATAGAGGGTGTGGCCAGCACTCTTCAGGTAGATGATGTCACCCTACACCACAAACGCTCCAAAAGGATGGATAGAGTATGTGAATGAAGGAGAGACAACTGTAAGCAAGTCCAGCCCGGAGTCTCTGTAAGCAGAATACTGCCCTGCTGTAAAGCACAGCGGTAAGATTACAGTGAAGGATTGCGATGACATGAATTACAAGCCGCTCCTACTGCTGCCACAGTGGTGTCAGGTTAGTCCTGTAAATAAAAAGGTCCCTCCATATCAACAATACTATTGTGCAGTCCTTTCTTAAAACTGGGTCAGTGGAAACCAGAGAATGTTTTGATCTCTTAGCTGCGCTCAACACAAAACATGGACAATGGGAACGGTGCATGATGAGGTCTGTAATTCCAAGATTACGCCCCATTTCCTGTGGTGGTGGTGGTGGTGGTGTGGGGGGGGGGGGGGGCTGCTGCAGATCATCTTGTGTTCCATGCTTGTGCACAGGAAGTGAAGGGGGGGGGGGGGGGAATCTCCATCATGAGGATACAGTCAAATTCAAGCCCAATTCTTAAACAAATTTTCTCCTTGGGTCATCTTTTGAATCTTTATCGCTGTCCTGTATCCCCATCATTCTATGGCCAGAAAGTGAGAAAATGTATCCAGGTCTGACTAAGGCAACATCAAATACATTTTTTGTAGATTGTAGAGGAGTTAACATCCCTGACAAGTGATAATTGCTGCTCCTCAGTTGTTTCTAGGACTAGCATGTTGCATATAAGAGGTGCGCACACACCTTTGACAGATGTCGTCCATTGGTGTAGCCAACTATGTGCTGTGTTGCTATGCGGAGGGGAGTGTGTATGTGTGTATGTGTGCATGTGTACGTGTGTGTGTGGGGGGGGGGGGGGGATCTGGAGGGACAGTGATATCATGCAGTGGGCATGGGGGGTGGCACTAACAATGGGATCTGCGTCGCTGGGGGGTGAGTAGATCCTTTGCAGATTGGGTGCCGACAGCACCCATAGACACGCTTGATTATCGGTAACCAATCAACGGAATTCACCAAGTCGCCTGATGTATGGCCACCTTAAGTGTGTACTGACCTCTAGTCAGAACTCTGATCATAGAAGAATATTCAAACCTTTTTAAGCTGATAACATTTAGAGGATGAAAAATGGTAGAAACAGCACCTGTCATTCCTATTTAATGCAGAATAGGGAACACTCCTTTAACTGCAATATCCCAGCAGTACAGCGTCTACTAATTACTGGTTCATGGAGGGAATTACTGTAATAACTATTTGTGTCATATCTCATCCTTCGGTCCATTAATTAGTAAATCCTCTAGCGTTTCATGTACAATGCCCTGTAGCCTTTCCTTGACAGATTATTATCAGCTCCAGCCAAGTACAGGAATACCAAGCTGCAGAATCGATGTTCATAGCAGGCCATTGCATCATTCATGACTCAACCGTCCACAACATCTGAATGGATTTGTTCTCTTAGTCATCTAGCAGTGGTGGTGAACCTGTGTCGGCTTGTACGTTCCATTGCAGATCTTTATAAAAGACACGGAGGGGTCAAAGGAAGGGATAGGAAGCAAACAGAAAGATGACAAGACCGCCGTGCAAAATAATCACAGGTTACGTCTCCAAATAGAGGTTTTCATGTCTTTGTGGATGGCGACAGTAAAGGAGGATTCTGTGATGCATAAGAGTATGTCTTGCACAAGAAAAACAAGATGTCAAACTTGAGTTTAATCATCCATGATGGCGTACATTTAAAAATGTACATGTTGGGTTATACCGATAGTAAAATGAAAGCAATATTACTGAAATCCAGTCTCACCTTCCCTAAGGGCCCGTTTCCACTGGCGCGGTGTCTGCGCCGAATCCGCAGGGTTTCCCCGCAGACAAATCTCTAGCGATTCGGCCAGCATTTCCATCCGAAGCTGTGCGGGAGGCTGCGAATCCCATAACGGTGCATGGCACAACTGATGGGATTAGTCTGCGTACCCGCAGACCTGGAAGTGCCGCCGCGCGTCTCACAGACGCGTGCAGCACAAGTGGAAACGAGCCCTACCCTATCTCTCACACTAACCCTTCCCCCATGCCCAACACTAAGGTACCCCCTTCCTGCTTACAGCCAGGGCTGTGGAGTCGAAGCAATTTTTTTGATACCTGGGCTCATATGCAATTAACTTTTTCTCCCAGGTGATATTTCCAACTCGTCAATAAAATGCCTTTTAAATCACCAGCAAGCAAGAAAATACTTAACCACTTTGTCCACCACTACAGTATATCTACGTCAGCTGTGGCACCCTCCCAGCAACAGCCACGTAGATATACTGACTGACTTACTGACCTGCTGTGCACGATCGGGTGCGCTTTTTTGATGACATCATTAAGCCGGGACCCGGGTTACCCGCAATATGCGGCTGAATGCAGAGCGGTGATCGGGGGATCAGGCTTCAGGATAGTCGCAGGACCGAGGTAAGGTGAGTGAGACTGCTTGCTTGTGCAATTTTTTTAACTATTTCTGCATGGAGGGGGCTGCCTGGTGGGGAGGGGGGGGGGCAGGGGGGCCAGCTGGCTATAGATTCTTGGGGGGAGGGGGGATATGTAAAGGGGGGGTGCTAAACTGACAGGAAACATCTAAGTAACCAAGGGGAGGGGGGGGGGTTACAAATTTGGCACATCTGGGCACCTGGGGGGGCCTTAACCTAATACTGGGGGCACATTTGGCTATAACGGGGGGGGGGGGGGGGGGCAGCGCTAATCCTGGGGGTACATCTGGCTTTAATGGGATAATCCTGATCCCGGGGACACATCTGGCTATAAAGAGGGGCACTATTCCTGGGGGTGCATCTGTCAATCTATTCTGGGGGTGGCAAACAAAGGTGACACATCTGGCTATGCTGGGTGGCTGATATTGGGGAGTCATCTGGCTATACTGGGGTATTGGGATACTGGGGACACATCTGGATATCTATACTGTGGCGACTAACTGGTGGCACCGGTTTTAGGTTAATCGCACTTTTTATTTTTAAACAGGAATTGGTCAAAATTAAGAAATAATGAATTTTTTTTATTTTACCCCCTTTTTCCCATTAAAATGCATAGAGAGGAACCTTTTATTTGGGTCCAAATACCCCCCAATGAAAACTTAGTTTGTCTTGATAAAAAACGATATATAGATCATTTAAGTGACACGAGTACAGATGAAGTTATTGGTGATTAAAAAGGGACACCGCTAAAGCATCAAAACTACTCTGGTCCATTAGGGGAAAACAAGGTCTGGATGTAAAGTGGTTAAAATAGTTTTGATAGTTCTTTTCCACCAACTTTTTGGTACTTTTTCGATTGCAAAGTCCTGAAAAGTTATTCTAATTAGAAGATGAAAAAATAGTTCCAAGAAGAAAACTCAGGAGAAAAAGTGAATTGCATATGGGCCCTGGAGTCAGAAAAAAAATGCACAGACTCCGACTCCTAATAAATGTAAACTGTAATTAAAAGAATAAATACCCATCAATACAGAGCTGTAAGGGGGCCCCAACTACTACTTTAATCCCTCTGATAATGGGCTCCACCCTTCAGCTCAGGTGTTTTTGTCACTTGTTATGGGTGTGGAGATGATAATGGCCACACTTGTTTTATGACCAAGGTGAGATGGGCCCCCTGGCTGTGAAGGTCATCGGGATAGGCAAAGCAAAGGGTGTGAGCATTGGGGGGGCACGATTTGTTGTTACGCACTAGTCATAGACCTTGCATTCGTGGTCCTCCCATTAACGTTATGTAAGACATTCAGAGCCGACAACTGCATAATATTGCTCAGCCCAGCAATGTAAGGGCCTGGTCTGGCTCCTCAGCCAGCAGATGACTGTGTGTGAATGGTGTGTGTGTTCTGGCTGTACACGTGCTATAGGAGAGGATGTAACACACCCCACTCTGTGTAAATATTTCACTAGGCTGCTAATCATAACACCGGGGTGCCAGAAATGTTGCTAGGTGCAAAACGGTGCATGTTGTTCTCAGATAGGACAGGTCTCCAGTAGCCGAGAACTTCAGATCTTCATTTCCAAGAAGCACAGGAATGGCTAAACAAGAAGTTACTTAAAGGAGAACCTGTTTATGGTATCAACTAAATGGTATCCCTGATCTCTCTGGACACAGATATGGCCGCGGCAGCCTGGTGTTCGCACCAATCTGAGCTGCCAGTTAACTGTCCTCATGGCTTGTCTACCCAAATAAGTTAACAGTAGACAGGAGGCGGGGCTTTTGATAGCCAAGGTAGGACTTCCAATATCATAGAAAATGCATATTCTACCTTACTAGTGACCAGCAGAAGCCCCATCGCTCCTGATCCTCTGTAGGGGAAAGCCGAGTGACACAGTTGGTAAGTGGTTAAGAAGAGGGAAGCCTCTGGATCCTGCAGAGGCTTCCCGAGTCCCTCTGCCATTGCTGTGGGCGGACCCTGGTACATATCCATCAAGGGCTTGTTGGATTAGTTATCTGGCCATGCTCCTCTTCATGATCAAGTGTGGCTGAACTGCCCCTGTGCGAGTACAGCGGTGCCTGCGCAGTAGGCAGAAACCGCTCGTCCATGAGTCACAGGTGCGGCCATACTCGCGTTGGTGCAACACAGCACATTCACGCATAAAGAGGGGTGTGCCTGTGATCTCTAAAAGGGTCCAGGGCAACGGCCGTGGTCTTCAGGAAGACACGAGAAGCCTCTGAAGAATCCACAAGCTTCTCTCTTAGGCAAGTATCACAATTTTTCCTTTAGGTACACATCGGGTTCTCTTGCACAAGACAGAAGGAAAACAGAGAAATCCCCATTTATGTATCTAGAGCGTTTAGCCTGCCTTATTCCCCCACATCCCTGACTAATCACTACTGTAATTTGATCGCTCAGCTGTGTCAGCTGGCTGCCTTGACAGAGCAGCTAATTTGCAAACACAGAATGTTAAACCTATGTCTGCTTCCATTATTGCAGGATTTGTATCAGCTTTAACACAGAAATGTTTTTCTTTAAAAGTTATTATGCTGCTGCTTATCTTTTAGAGCAGAGGGGAAGTTCTGAGTTCAGGTCCGCTTTAGAAGAATACTTTTCTTTGGTTCTAGAGACACAAGCTTGGTCCTGCATGGGTTAAAGCAGAGGTACTCCGCCTTGAATTAAAATCCAGCACTCATCTAGGCTTCTGCTGCAGATTACCCTAATCAAAATGATATGCCGGCACTTACACTTCTCTTGAGGCCAACTGCTGGAAGGCTGTCAGTGCTTCACTGTCATTCTCAAAGGACACACTGCGGAGTGAGAGCAGCAATATGCAGCTACTATGTGAGAGGCAAGCCAGGGTGGCCACGCCCAGCACATCTGTTTAACTGTATAGGATACACAGCCCTTGTGATAGTGACTGGAGGAACAGATGTTTCCCCCCCAGGCCTGGACAGGTACTCCGTGACAGAACTTGCTGTTACATCTGTATGAGGCAAAGCATGTCAAATAAATCAATTTTCAGCCCAACCAAAATCAAACATGACAAAGACCTACGGTAACTCTCAAGATGTTTATTAGTGTAAATGAGAAGTATTAAATGTGGACTTTAAAACATTTAAAAACAAAACCCTATTGTACAGCTCTGTATCCATCCAAACAGGCTTAAGGGCTGGAACCCACAGGAGCGCTTTTGGCAGCGTTTTGGCAGCACTGCGATACGCTAGCAGTTTGCCAAAACGCTGGGCTAATGTTAATGGATGGGGCAACTTCCACAGGAGCGTTTGCGTTTCTCAGAAACGCAAACGCAGGACGTGCAGCATTTTGGGAGCGTTAGTGCTTCAATGTAAAGTATTGAACCGCTAGCGGAAACGCTCAGCAAAACCTAAACTGAGCGGTTTTGCTAGCGTTTTGCGGTTCAGCACACTGTAACAAAATGAAAAATAATTCACAGGACCAATCAGGATAAAAACGCAAAACGCAAAACGCTACGCACCCGCTGGGCAAAAAAATACAATGTTGCAAAACACGACCAAAAACGCGCATGAATCCGCTTGCAAACCGCTCAGACAAAACGCTAGCGGTTGCGTTTTGCGTTTGCTGTTTTCAGTGGGTTCCAGGCCTAAAAGAGTACCTCAGGTAACATTTACAGAGCCTGTCATCATGACAGTCTATCTTAAGGACGACGGGAGTAGGGGGGTGGGGGCACGACAACTCAGGCTTCAAAACTTAATTGAGCCAATGTGTTCATGTCACAGGTGATGATCTGCCCCCCTCCTTGGCAATGCAGTCGTGGACACGTTTTTGAAGACTGCCGAAGCTCTTCAGAACCCTCCACCTGCATTGCCACAGCTCGGCAGCCATCAATTAGGTAGCAGCTGCCAAGCTGGGGGATGGCCACGGCCTCGACCACAATTTTAAGAAAAAAAAATTCTAAGGCCTCATCTCTGGGAAGGGAGGGGTGGATTCGGAGGGATGACGTCAGAAAAGTTAAGTATTCAACCTAAGCCCCCTCCCCACCCCGCCCCCCATGAGCCACTTCCTTTACCACAGACTTCCACAGCTATTAGCTGCAGTTCAGTCCAGGCTCCGCCCCACAGCAGGTGGAACATCAGGAGGCTACTGAGCCAAGCAGCAGCAACCACAGCTTCAGCCTATGTAACCAAAATGTTTAAACAAAATGTTTTTAAGTTATAGATAAACAAAAGTAAGTATTTGGGCACTCTGTTTACTACCGGTAAGTGATGAGGTTGTATATTTACAGCTCTGAAAATTGCCCTTTAAAGCAAACTTGTTAATAAAAACAGAGTAGGTGGTGAAAAACTATAAAATCTGAGGTCACTTTCAGTGAAAACTGGACATCTGGATCTTAAGTAGTTCCAGACACTGCAATAAAAGTAAAGTGTAACTCAGAAAAAAAGTTAACCAAAGTTTTTAAGCATTCCTATTGGTCAGCAAAGTCCTCTATCATGTATAAAAGGACCAATAGGGAGGCTTGAGATGTCAAAGAGTAGTAATTTGCATATCATTCTCCTGGACATATCTCTGCAACAAAACCTTTATTTTGTCACGTCTTGAACAGATTTCAGGGATATCAGATTCAAGTTGAAGTAAACACAAATATTTTCCTATTCAACCAGCCTGGTTCTGCCCAGAGAACTATAAAAAGGATCATTTAGGAATATGAAAGTGACCAGGTTCTGGAAAGAAGTCCTCACGCAACAGAAAACCTTCCGTTTTAATCCGTAGAATAATATCCCCCTTCATCTTCCAGTCGCGCTTTTCCATCATGACAAACTAGGCAAATATTTTCTTACTAGCCTGGCTGCGTTACCGAGGAACAGTCATGCCTGTTTACGCTGAATCGCTGGCCGGCAACATTGCTTCCATCTTCCTGTGTGCCGGGGGGGGGGGGGGGGGGGGCTGGAGATAATGCCTCTCTTCTATAATCCGTCAGCCGTCTAGGCTGAAGGTGGAACGTTGGCCCAAAGTTTATTTATTACTCTTCATTTTAATGCAAGACTTAAGTTTTCCTACCATCTTTGACGGTAAACAGATTCAGAGTGAAGAGAATTTTGAAAAAGTCTGGAAGGGACAACCACTAGACACCAGGTAACTGTATAGGGGAGGACCACTAAACACCAGGGAACTGTATAGGGGAGAGAGGAAGGCCACTAGACACCAGGGAACTGTATAGGGGAGGGAGGAGAGCCACTAGACACCAGGGAACTGTATAGGGGAAGGAGGAGGGCCACAAGACACCAGGGAACTCGTATAGGGGTTGGAGGGGGGGGGGGGGGTAATAGACACCAGGGAACATTATAAGGTGGGAGGGGGCCACTAGAAACTGAGGTTGGCCCATGACTGGGTCCCAGTGTTCATTTTCGGCCCATTTTGTATTTTAATTTGACACCCCTGCATATATCAGTTGCCTGAAAGTTCTGCTGATCTCTATGGCTGTAGTGGTATCTTATTCACACAAGCATGCAGCTAATCTAGTCAGGCCTCAGTCAGAAATACCCGATCTGAATGCTTGTTCAGGGTAAAGGAGGAAGAGGCTCGGCGGGCCACCAAGGCAATTTGCATTGTTTAAAAGGAAATAAACATGACAGTCGCCATATCCCTCTCACTTTAGATTCCCTTTAATAACAGCCTCTGAGGGCAAATCTGGTGCTTCTGCTGGCTGACTTGCCAAATCATGCTATTTAGACTGCAAGTCAGAAGGGCTCATGATCACAGTCTGCACAGTCTGGCCAGTAAGGAAGCTTCTATCTTGGATATATTGTCATCGCTTAGTAATGTATCTTCTAGAGAGATAAAGACTCACTGAGTGCTGCCCATGACTAGGGAAACATCTGTTCCTGTGGATGCCTCTTCTGTCCGCAGAGCTGGGGCCTGACAGTCACATTCTCCATGCAGCAGGGATCACATGCCGTATGTCACACGCTGCCCTCTTTTCATGTCAGCAGTCACATGCACATGGCTCATCTTCCTCCAGGTAACATTAAAGCGGTATTGTCACCATAAAAATCAAATTTCAACATCAACTGGTCTGACTGTATTAAGTGATAAAGATGCTAATCCTGCATTCAAAACTTTCAAAACCTTTTCTGCTGTTATGATTTGGAGTTATCATATACCTTAGGAGCACTGGCTCTTTAGTAGTTGGTGCCAAAGAATTGCATGCTGGGGGTTCTTTTTATCTAGAATATATTCCTCCTCCTTCCTTTATTTCCCTGTCTGCTGCTTATCTGAAACCTGATCCCCTACTCACTTGTGTTTACAAGCAAGGCTGAGGTGACTCAGTGATTGGAGGAGACAAGAAAAAAAAGTAAAGGGCAGAAATGACATCACGAGTTAGCCTTTACTGTGGGCAAAAGACATGGCCTCCACCAGGAACAGAATTCTCATCATTTACTATATAACATTCACTGAAATCAAAACGTGGACAGTACAATACATGTGTTATGTAAGTAGATCAAGCATTTATCTACTTATATATGTGTTTTTTTCCCTGGAATAGTATGGCTGATCCTACTGCTTTAAACACAGAGGGCCGTTCAGTACTGCAGAAGCAGTGTATCGCTTTCTATCGCATGCCACGCCCCACTGATGACTTCAAGGTGGCAGATTACAAAGCGATCTTTCAAACGATCAGTCTGATCAGCGGTTTTGTTTGGGGCAACAATACTATAGCGGCAAAGGTGAGTATCTTTCTCAGCCTGGTTGTGCTAGCGGCTTGCTTCACAAACATTTAATACAGGTTTGCTTTAAAGTGGACCTGAACTTTTGCACAGGACAGAAGGAAAACAGAGACATGTACCCTGTACGCATTTAGAGATTTTAGCCTGTCTAATTCCCTCTCATCTGTGACTAATCACCACTGTCATTTGATCTCTAAGCTGTTTCAGCTCAGGAATCTGTGCAGAGCAGCTAATTTGTAAGCACAGGATGTGAACAATACATCTGCTTCCATGAAAGCAGGAAGTAGGCACACTGCAGATTTGTTGCAGGATTAGTATCTACTGTAACAAAGAAATGTTTTCCTTTCAAGGTTATTATACTGTTGCGTATGTTTTAGGGCCGGGAGGAAGTTCTTGAGTTCAGGGCTGTAATGCAAATAACCTCCCCCCATAAGCCAAATCTCTACGTAAGTTGTCACCTCCTTACATTTCCTCAGATACCATCCCACCTGGAACCTTTGCGCCTTCCAGGAGACCCTCCTGTCCTCTAGCTTAGGCACCTCCTATCACTCCCACATCCAGAACTTCTCATGAGCATTGCCTCTTCTTTGGAAGTCTCTCCCACGGCCTGTCCGTCGTGCTCCAAACCTGGAAATCTTCAAACATACTTTCAAAAGACACCTTTTCAGACAAGCCTATAATTTGTTATAGGTAGCATTGGCGGCTGACTGCCTTATTTGCAATCCCCTGCGTCTTGCCCCCTAATGTCTCCAGTCCACTACTCCCTAGAGAGTGTAAGCTTGCAAGGGCAGGGACCTCCTTCTAGTGTTTCTTATTCAGATGTAATTTATCTTATGAACATACACCAGTATTTGCGAGGTTTCAAACCGTACATCGACTATGCATGTATTTGTATTGGTGGATGTCCTGATTGCCATGGATGACAAGACACAGAACATTTATATCTTGTTTTTCTCCTGGCGGACTCAAAGCACCAGAGCTGCAGCCACTAGGACGCCCTATGTAGGCGGTAGCAGTGTTAGGGAGTCTTGCACAAGGTCTCTGTACTGAATAGGGGCTGGCTTACTGAACAGGCAGAGCC
This sequence comes from Hyperolius riggenbachi, assembly GCF_040937935.1. Taxonomy (NCBI): domain Eukaryota; kingdom Metazoa; phylum Chordata; class Amphibia; order Anura; family Hyperoliidae; genus Hyperolius; species Hyperolius riggenbachi. The sequence goes on along the minus strand of NC_090657.1, from coordinate 50,354,215 downwards.
GAGATTTGAGGTCTCCTGTGTCGGAGGCAGAGCCCTTAACCTGGACACTATCCAGCACTGTACACTCCCAGCACTGTACACTGACACTTGAAGGACAATTTTTTAACCCCCCTGGCAGTATAGATTGTTATACACGTCAATACAAAACATGCTGTGAACAGTATTAAGGTACATACACGTCCATAGAAAACATGCTGTGATCAGTATTGAGGTGCATACACATCCATACTCTCCTGCGCTGTATAATAGACTCTTGCTTGACACATTTCGGCAAGTTACAGGAAAAATAAAGGTTATGAAAATTAATTTGATCACCTTTTGCACAGAATGCCTGGGGAAAGTGAACGCCAGGGGGTACAAATTACAATCCAGTGGCACTTGGCGGAGTCACCCTTTAAGTCTACAGACTACGTCGCAAGACTCTCGGCCTCACAGTAGTAAAATGAATGCATCTATTTAAATGACAGGGTCACGTCTCCAATTCACCTTTTTTCAGCACCCAGAAGAGCCGAGAATGATAACCAGATGACTAGGCCCCTTGTGCTATAAATTGCCACGTGTTGTGAAATGGAGAAGCCCCGATTCCATCTACACGAAAAGTAAAATGCGGTGGGACAGCCATACCAGATTTCATGCACCGCATTCTTTGGAAAAAGAGACATTCTTCACTATTTCCTAAGAAAGGAGAATTGCTCCAGGAAAAAGAAAAACACATTTATATTCAGACGATCTGTAAGTGTGCAGCTCAGCCAACTTGACTAAACAGTGGCGGGATTAAGAGACTGGAGCGCACTCTGCCCTCCCGGCCCACCTGCTAATTTTAGGCCCTAAACACACAGGCTGCGCATACAGGACAAGAAGGGTTATCATTGTTCCCTATAGAGAAACTGCAATTACCGTCTTTTTCCAATATACCAGACAGGGTCACTAGTTTCCTATATACAAATTACAACCTCGAGAGCTCCATCTGAACCCATGGACATAATACACTATACAGCCTGACATCAGTGCACCTCCTAATGCTAAACCAATGCACTGGTATGTAGTCGTTTTAAAGCGGACCTGAACTCAGAACAACCTCTTTGCTCTAAGAGAGAAGCAACAGCATACTAACCTTTAAAGAAAAACATTTCTTTGTTACAGCTGATAGAAATCCTGCAATAAATCTGCAGTGCCTCTATTAACTGCTTTAGCATCCTGGGTTTATAAATTAGCTGCTCTACCGAGGCAGCCAGATGACACAGCTGAGAGATCAAATTACAGTGGTGATTGGTCACAGAGGAGGGGGAATTAGACAGGCTAAACTCTCTAAATACATACAGGGTGTATTTCTCTTGGTTTTATTTCTCTCCTGTGCAATCATTAAAGGCCACTTTAGGCTGGCCATACACTTATAGGAATAGATTTCTTTTCGGAACATGGGGGGAAATCTATAACAGACACCGCACATAAATTTTTAATAGACGCCAGCGGCTAATCTACTGAAAATCGATAAAACCACAGCATTGCACTGTTCGATGCAGTGCAGTGCTATGGGACATTGATCTTCCAATGCTCTTGCTCCGCCCCAAATTAACCTAAATTTTGCATCCTGTCCAACCTATACTTTCAATCGATTTCTGGTCAAAATAGTTTAGAAAAATCGATCTGACATTTTGGGGATCGATTCCCAGCAGATAAATCAAATCTGCAGGTAGTAAATTGGAAAAATCAATGAGTGTATGAGGCCCTTAAATGTCTCTGGAATTTACTGAAAAGTTCTGCTACCAAACTTGTATATTTCCCGAAAGAACAGGTCAGTCCACCCTCTCCAATGGTATTTTTGTTCACACGTCATTTAAAGTGTATCTAAACTCTTGCACAGGACATAAGGAAAACAGAGAGAAATGCACCCGGTGTGTTGTTAACGAGAAGATCCTGTCTAATTCACCCTCATCCTCAAGTGATCACAAGTGTAATTTGATCTCTCAGCTGTCTCAGCACAGAAACTTGGCAGTCCTCGGCAGAAACACCTAATATGTATACACAGGGTGTTAACCCTTTGCTTCCATAAAAGCAGGAAGTAGACACATTGCAGATTTATTGCAGGAGTTCTGCAAGCTGTAACAAAGGTTTTTTTCTTTAAAGGTTATAATACTGTTGCTTATATTTTAGAGGAGCGAGGAGGTTCTGAGTTCAGGTCCATTTTTTTTTTTTTTCAGGTCCAGGTCCAGTTTAAGCAAAGGGCTAAGCTCCCTCCCCAGCACAGAATAGCCAATCATCAACAGCCCCCAACTTTGGACGAGAAACAAACACAGAGACCGCGCTCAGAAGGCTGTTCAATCACTGTATTAAAAATCAGAGCAACAGAGGCACACAACGTTTCGGGCGTAGCATTCCTCAGGTCAAGGTTGGACGAGGTCATCAAGAACACAGCCACTAAAGAGAGTTCATCCGAAAGAAGTTTTGTCTAGTTTTAGTAACAGCCACACACATCAAATGATTTGTGGTATGCGTAAGGTAGATGGTCATTATTTATTCCTTCAGATACACGCTATTTAATTTATGTGGGTAGTGGGGGAGTAAGCGAGTAAAAGAAAACCTTGGAAGCTGTCCATGTGCTTTCAGTGATAGAAGGGGCAGCTTTGGTGAGATTCAGATAAGCAATGATATGCGATACCCAAGCTGATTAAAGGACCACTATAGCGAAAGAAGTAAGCAGTTAAAATCTGACAGAACTGACAGGTTTTGGACTAGTCCCTCTTCTCAGGATTTTCTTTGATTTCAAAAGTATTTCCTGAACAGCATTTGCAAAACGATTCAACAGTGTCATTGCAAAACAATGGCACACTACCGATCAAACGAATCCCGATCAGACATGTCGGATTGAATCGAATCGATGACTCGAATCGCACAAAAAAATTGTATGGCGTAGAGGGGGCTTAACTGCCAAAATAACTGGCTGCTATCTTACCATTTTAGCAATTAGACTTAGCAACTGCCATTCAGGGAGTGTTTTTGAAAACTAAGAAAACCTTGAGAATCCCCAATGAGGAGATTGACTAGTTCAAAACATGTTGGTTCTGTCAGATTTTAACTTTTATTTTTGCTACAGTGGTACTTTACGGATATAAATCCATGAAGTTAAATCACATGAACAAGGTTTGTTAAAAACAGCACAGTTTTAAATTGTTCAGCAAGTCCTTGAGAGCTGATTGTGTCATGGGAGGTAATTTGGTTAGTGCCAGGCAGATCAGTATCTGCATGAGTAATGCAGATAGAGTGGAGCGTGTCAGGACAAGGTATGATCTGGAGGTAAGGTTGGGAGTGGCGTCTACACAGAGCTGGCTAGCCTGAAACAAGCTCAAACGCCGGCGGTCCTTAAGGCGCGTACACACACCATATTTCCGCAAACTACAGGTCAACAGCGCGTATACACGTGCTACTTTCGGCAGAACGTCCGCCCAGCGGGAAGGTCGTGTGTACGCGCCTTAACACCGGTGAAATGATGATTACGCCTAAAGAGCAATAGTGCCGGTCTGGCACCAGACAACTCCCTTATTCTAACCATATTCAACAATGGCTTGATACGGCAAGTGATCAATCCTTCCCTAACTGAAAACTGAGTAGAATTCAATTCAATACCATTTCGCTCATGCCATGGTCCATGTTCAGTAAACTATCCTTGAGTTTTCTTGAGGGGCAATAGATCATCAGCTTTATCTGCAAAGGAATGGGGTAAAGGGACAGATGGCTCACTGCAGTGATGTCCACCTTCTTCTTCTGTGGTCTATAAGCCCACATAAATCCAAGACACAGCCATGCCTACGTCCATTTCTTTCTCAAGTTTATGTTAGCCACCTAATCGAAACAAATAAAATTAAGCGTGTGGAGTCGGTACAAAAATCATCCGACTCCTCAATTTATAAAACCTTTGACTCCAGGTACCCAAAAATTGCTGTGACTCAGAGACTCAGACTCCATAGCCCTGCAAAAAATCCAGTCCTGGTTTGCTGGATGACTTATGTTGTCCAACTTTAGTTTGCCAACCCAGGTGTCCAAAATGCTCAACCCACTCTTTCCTGCACACTGTAAGCCCAGCTGGAGAATTAGCGCCTGGAACTTTCTGCTCTGGACACAACTGGCCCGCTACACGGAAAGTCTACATTTCTCCAGGGCTGGAGAACATGGTGGCCAAGCGGAAATCACTCCGGCCTTGCAGCATTAGAGTCCCAACACTACATTAACTGGAGTGAAGTTTGTAAAACATATTAGGCTCATGAAGCCGGTATTCTGTCCACCGCTATGCTTCCATACACTGTATTCACCAAGTCTGACTGCTAACAGAATTGCCATGTTTAATTCTGGTTTTAACCTCTTGAGGACCGCAGTGCTAAACCCCCCTAGTGACCAGGCCATTTTTAGTAAAATAGGCCACTGCAGCTTTAAGGCCAAGCTGCAGGGCCGCACAACACAGCACATAAATGATTCCCCACCAACAGAGCTCTCTGTTGGTGGGGTCTGATCGCTCCCTCCATGTATAGTTTTGTTTAGACAAATATATTTATTATTGTTTTTTAATAAAAAAAAAGTCTCTTTAAATATTTTCCCTCCCTTCCCCTCCACAGCCGGCCAATCACGGCGATCCGCTGTCATAGGCTTCTGCAAAAAGAAGACTATGACAGGTAAGTACAGGTAAGTATAAATACACACATTACTACCATCTCTGGTTTCCTTCAAATAGCAGAGCGCTGTCTGGGAGTGAGCATTTGCTTTTCTTGTGATGTGTCTTCCCAAGCTGATGTTCTCCAAGTGCCCCCAGCCCAGGAGCCTCTCCATAACTCAGGCCCAGAGGGTGTTGTGCACATTCGGGATACACACACACACACACACAAGCATGCGGTGCTGGACGCCTTTGAACTCTCAATATGTTCACCAAATAACTTCTGTTGTGAAAGTAATAGCAAATGTCCAAGGCCTCATGAGGTGGAGAAAACGCATGAGGCGCCGCTTACATAGCAACAGACTGGTTACAAAATGGTCCCGTTGCACAATCAGCCTTTGCCCTGAAAACATCTCACTCCCCACATGAGCCTTGCGCTCAATTTCTGACAGCAAGAAAAAACCCAGGGATTTTAAACAGTAGCACTGGATCACCTCACAGCAGATGTCATGAAGAAAACCGCTGCCAACACCCCGTCTGTCACGTCTTAAATATATTCAGAGCCCAACGTGACAAGGATTTATTTATAGATCATTGTAGGAAACCTAGCAGAAGGCTGAAGAAAACAAAAATGTTGACAAAAAATTGGGTACCACAGTACTTTGGGAGAACGAAGCAAGGCCTTCTGCAATGTGCACTAGGGTTGCCGCGATTTACCGGTATTACGGTATACCACGGTTTTACAATGCACGGTAATCGCGGTAAGCACTTTTAGGAAATACCGGTTTTTGCTGTATTTCCGTATCCCTCGCCACCGCTCCGGCATTGTCCTGCTCTCCGTCTTCCTCGTTACGAAGGCAAGCTCCCAAAGCTAGTTCCTGATTGCGGGAGGCTTGCGACATGAGTGCAGGAGCTGGGTGGTGATGATACGCGTCCTGTGATGACGCAGCCACGGCTGGAGCGCACACAGAGATCTATTTCCCGGCATATCTGCTTGTATTTTTTTTTTAATTGCGGACTGTACTACAAAGGCAGAGGGGGAGTCACCAGGTCATTCCTGCCAAAATAAATAGGCAAATGAGAAAAGGCTACAGCCCGTTCTCCCTCCTGCTAGATGCATGCAGCCCCCTGCCTCCCCCGACTGCAGAGCTGACATAAACACTGATACAGATCAGTGTTCAAAGGAATGTCCAGCTCTCCTCCCCCCATGAAAATGATGAGCACGCCGCCCGCCCGGGAGAAGGAGCGAGAGACGCACTGCACATGGGGAGCTGAAGCTTAATGACACCAGATGAGCAGTGTTGCTGTGGGAGAGGTGCTGTATTTGAATGCAGCCAGTGTGTATATGTATGGCTTGTGTGTGTGAGATGTGTCTGCCTGATGTATGTGTGTGGGATGTCTGCCTGATGGATGTGTGGATGTCTGCCTGATGGATGGATGGATGTCTGCCTGATGGATGTGAATGTGTGTGTGTGTGTTACTGTATATACTGTACATACAAGTGATGTCTCCCTGATGCATGTCTCTGTGTGATGTCATGTGTCCTCATGCCCACTGCCCCCCCCCCCCCCCTGTTCTACTCTGTCCCCCTACTTTTTAAAGAAATCGTCTGCAGTGGCTTAGCACAGGACTTCGCCTAACTCATGTCCGCTCCACCCATTTGCATTTTATTTTTCAGCTCTGGTATCCTTTAAAGGAAACCAGAGACGCAGCATAGTGAAAGTTTTATACATAACTGCGGCTTCCTCCAACCCATCATGCACACAGATCCCTCCCACGCCGCCATCCTCAGCCTTTTCTATCGCTGTTACTGAGTCCCGTAACTTTGGCCAGTCACGGCCAGTTTTATGCATGTGCAGTGCGCTCCCTCCATCTCTTGCAGAAAATAGTACTACGCCTACGTAGTATTATTCTCCGCTGCAGAGAACGCACTGCGCATGCTCAGACTGGCCGCGACTGGCTCAAGTTACCGGACTCAATACCAGCGATAGAAAAGGCTGAGGATGGCGGCGTGGGAGGGATCTGTGCGCATGATGGGTTGGAGGAAGCCGCAGTTATGTATAAAACTTTCACTATGCTTTATCTCTGGTAAACTTTAAGGTGTATAGTAAAGTGTACCACCAGCATTTTTGAAGTGGACCTGAACTCAAATGTCCTCCCCTCTGCTCAAAGATATGCAACAGCAATTTCTTTCTTTGTTACAGCTGATACAATCCTAAAATAAATCTGCACAGTCTCTACTTCCTGATTCATGGAAGCAGACATATTAACCTACTGTGCTTTCCAATGGCCTTATTATCTGCCCTCTCTGCCATAGGCAGTCATGTGACACGGGGAGAATGAGATTTACTTTTGGTATTGTTGTTTTTTTTTTACATTTAGAAGAGTAAATATTTCAAGTATGACAGGAGGACCCTAACCATTAAGGGTCTAATAAAGAAGAGTTTGTTCAACTTTGACCTTTTCTTATTTTTATAAGGGTAATTGTAATGCGAATAATTGCGTAATACCGTATACCGTAATACCGTCATACCGTGATATTTTTTTTGACGGTTATCATACCGTGAATTTTCATACCGTTGCAACCCTAATGTGCACTGACTCACATGCATAAAGCAGTTGCTTACCCCTGTTTTCTAGAGCTCAGTGCATACAGTTAGACAACTATAAGCACTGATGAAGGTCAGAAGCCCCTGAAACAGCGGTATGCAAGCTGGAATAAACGACTACATTAGGGCTGCAAGCTGTCCGCAGCAGCGAAGTTCACAGTGTAAATAACTAGAATGTCTGGGAGCTACTTGCAATTGCAAAACTCTCTGAAAACCGCTTGTATTTTTAAAAAGCAAACTAAAGTACCTGGTGCTTCTGCCAGCCCCCTGCAGCCACCCTGTGCCTGCAACATTAGCAAACCATCCTCCAGTCCCCCACCATGGCTCCGTTTGTTCACTGCCGACGGCCAATGCGCCTGGTCACGCACATCCTCGATCCCGCTCACGTCGCCGGGAGTGTCCTACGCAGGCGCAGTACGAAAAAAATCTCTGTGCCTGCGCAGGATGCTCCTGCCAATGGGAGCGCGCACGGGCCACAAAGGCACAGTAGATGGCTGATTGCAAAAGTGCAAAGTGAACTGCGGCGGGGGACCGGAGGATCGTATGGTAACGGCGTGGGCACAGGGCGGCTGCAGGGGGCTGTCAGAAGCCCCAGTTAAGCAAAAACTTTTTTTTTTAATACTTCAGGTTTCCTTTACAGCAATTTTGTCACTTGTACCCGAGGTGATATGTGACATGATGAGATAAACGTGTGTATGTAGAAGGCAAAACAAATTAATAACCGGGCTGTTTTATTTTGCTGCCTCAAAAGAGTTAGTTTTTATGCATGGAAGTGACAGCTTCTGTCTTGTCGGTACCTTGTGGCGAATATAGCAAACATCACTGATAAGCAAATTACAGCCATAAACATTTTCCTGGCAGGGGAGAGATAGAAAAAGGTCAATAGTTCACGTACTCAGAAACACTTAATAGGTTGCCAGTGAGCATAGGCAACAAAACATTCAATCTACTTTGAAAATTTTTAAATACAAAATGAAACCATGTGATATCTTCAAAAAAATAGTCATTTTTAGGAGAAGCAGGCTAGATACAATTGTTAATCTCAAAAATGTATTTTCACCTTGGGTTTGCTTTAAGAGTAATTTCAGGCCATGCTTCCCCATATGAAATTGCTCCGCAAAATACTCCTTGAGGGCGATTGCAGTTTTGGCAAATCGCAATAGTTTGAGTGGGATCACCTTGAAAGAGAAACCGTAACAAAGAATTGAACTTCATCCCAATCAGCAGCTAATACCCCCTTTCCCATGAGAAATCTTTTCAAAATTCCATCCAGCTAGTCCTGCTCCATTTTGTCCAGTTGTGGAGAAATGGCAATGTTTTTGAGTGACACTTTAGCTGTGAAGAGGTTGCCCATGACAACCAGCCTCTCCTTCCTTTCACTTCCTAACTAAGAACTAGATGAAGCCTCTAGGTGCCGCACTGATTGCCTGTTCTTCTCTCTACCTGCGTTCTCTGAGGTTCTGAAACGGCACAAGAGCTTATATAGTTCCCAGAATAGCAAGTGGGTTCCACCTATACCCAGTAAACAGGATGTTGCAACCTCTATGTGCAAAACCGATTGCCTCAGTCAGATCTGAGCACCAAGTTCCTGTTTTAAAAATAAAACAATCTTGCAAAAAGCTCAAATAAAATAATTTGGTAAGCAATTATGGAATTGGGTGGGGTGAGCTCCCTTGCAGAACCAAGATCCTTTATTAATTTCACTATAAATATATACTTACCAGTAGTGGTTTGTTTTTGTTTTTTTTTTGGGGGGGGGGGGGGGGCAGTTTTTATGTAATTTTAGACATTGCACAGCATACTGTAGAAATGTTTATCAATATAAACAGCATCCCTCCTGTACTAACTGATTATTTCACTTTTAAACCTACGCCCGGGCTTTCCAACTGGCAGCCCACGGACAGGATGTGGCCTCAGGGCCCCACCCACTTGCCAGGCTATTTTTTGTGTCAGGCCCCCCTTTTGTTTGCACTTAGTTCCACCCCTAAAGCCAGAACATTGATGCTGTGCCCCCTCCAGCCGAAACATCTGGTGCTAGAAACACATACCCTGCCCATGACGTTGGACAACACTGGTCTAGGCTATGATCGCTGTTCTGCTTTAAACGGAACCTGAAGTGAGGGCCATAAGGATGGCTGCCCTATTTATTTCCTTTATAACAATACCAGTTGCCTGGCAGTCCCACTGATCTCTTTGGCTGCAGTAGTGTCTGAATCACACACCTGAAACCAAAATGTGGCAAATGTAATCAGACTTCAGCCTTTTCCTCACCACCTCCTTAGGATTCCCCTCTCCTCCTTCCCCAAAAGATTGTCACCAATAAAATAAAAATAATAAAGTCAAGTATTTACAATATGCTAGTGGTAACATTGGTGAAGTACTCTTCTCTTTTCTCCCTTGTCTCCTGTGTCATGTGACAAGCGCTAGAAGCCAGGCGGCCTCCAGTGTTGGTCATGACACAAGCGCCCCAGGAGAGAAGACACAGGGAGGAGGATTGCTGGACTGCAGACACGGGAGCAGGCCCGCCACCTGACAGGTGAGAGTTAGCTCCACTGCTAGCACTTTGCACATTTGTTGTCCGCCCTGAAATCGAATGCCACTTCGCTCCTTACCCACTGCCACTCAATTTTATATTGTGCGGAATGATCAACCAACTTGATAGTTTTCAGCTGAAAATTAATTGATCGGCCATGGTTTGTGGTATCGATTCCTAGCAGAATCCATCATCATCATCATCATCATCATCATCATCATATCTGCCTGATATTGACAGGAAAAAAATGATAAGCACATGGCCATCTTTATTGGTTCCAACCAGGATTTGAATCCTGGTCTCCTACATCCAAGGTGTTACTCTTAACAACTACACTATCTGGTGTGCCTGGATAGTGTACTGGTCAAGGGTTGGAATCTCGGTTCAGTAAGCCTGCACCTATTCAGTAAGGAGACCTTAGGCAAGACTCCCTAACACCCCTACTGCCTAGTGGCTGCAGCTTTGGCAATTTGAATCCACTAGGAGAAAAGCACGATATAAATGTTCTAGGTCTTGCCTGTGTCTTGGACAACAATGATGACGCAGAACGTCATCCCATCTGATGTATCTGAGATGTTCCAGAGGCAATCACTTTGCCTTCTGAGAAGAAGACATGGCGCACACACCACTTAGCCTCCAACCTTCTGGAGGAGGCGGTGGAAACGACAATAACAGCTGTCCGAGTGAGGTCTAATTTGGTGAACTTCTGAAGGGGAAGCCGCAAACATCAGGGGACACCCGACACCACAGGAATCTTGAAACCTCATTACTACAGAGAAGACACTGGACGTTTTGCCAATGCGACATACCGCAATACACCAAGGAAGGGTTAACATTGGCTGTGAGATGTGGATGGAACCGTGTGCAGCACACAGGCGTCGAAAAAGCAAATCACTAAACACGTTCTCAACCGCAACTGCGGAAACGCTTAACAGAAGTTTTAGGTGGCATGTGCCCGCAGCTGGTAACCAGGGCAACCACACAATATTGTGAAAATATGGACCGTAGAGATAGAGGAATGACACACAGGGATTGCCACACGCGCAACCACAACACATCCTGCTGCGCGCGAACAAGATCCCTTTATAGAACTTTCAGTGTGCCAGAATGACATGATATCGTCAGAGGATTATTCATGAACGGACCTGTCCTGATATGACACATACTGAAAAATGGATCATAGCTGCTATATGAAGAAAATAATCAGGCTTAGCTCATTGATGCGCTGGAACTAAAAATATACTTACAAGCAAAATGTTCACATTAGTTGGCCAGGAGCCATAAGTTTCCAAAATTGACAAAAAAGGTCTGTTGCCACCTAGCAATCGTGTAACAGAACTCTGTATGCACAACTGGCCCAATGTGCAAAAGGTGCTTACTGTATCTATCTATCTATCTATCTATCTATCTATCTATCTATCTATCTATCTATCTATCTGTGTGCAAAAGCTAGTCAGTTTGGCCATCACAAAAGCAATTTCATTTTGCTTTTGATTTGTGTTTCTAAAGTACCTTCAGCTCATCTCAAAGGCTACACTCAGTTTTGAATGGAGTGTTGAGAGGGGTGTTTTGAATGCATTTGACAGGCTTTGCATTTTTCTAAATGTAGCCTGACCTATTATCCTAACTTTGAAGTCCTTTGCTGACTGCACAGGTGGGGATGTGGATGCTTGTGATGTCACAGCTGCATTTCTCAATGCCTGAAAGCCCCCGTTACTTGGCTCACATTATCATCAAAAATACAGTAGCTCATAACCTCACTCTATTCAGGAAGGAGTTTTTTTTTTTACCTTAAAGGCTAATTGGTCAAGCCTTGTAAGGGTATTTTGCCCTCCCCTGGACCTGTAAGGGTATTTGGCCTTCCCATGGATCAACTGGCATATGTGAGGGTCCAAAACAGAAAAGGACCACATTTTTACATTATTGTTTGTTTTTTTCTTCTCAGTCTTCTGGCTGGACTTGATGGACAGATGTCTTTTTTTAATAGAACGATGTAAGTAACTATGTAAATCAGGATGTACAGTGGATGGTAACCATACGACCTTTATTTAAGGCTAAAATACAACGTACATACCTCTGGTGTTGATGGCCATATCCGCTATTTTCTGAAAAGCATCGAGAAAGGATCCCGTTACGATTGTCGTAGTTCTGTGAGGAGGAGAAGAGAAGAAAATAGTTAATGCATGTCGAGGCTTCCAAAAAGCAGAATTTCAATCCACAATCTCAGGGCTCTGGAAGCACAAAATCAGGCCAAGCTGGAAGACGCTGGCAAGCAAATGCGTGTTGCTTCATTTTCCACAGAGTGGAGACACAACAGAAAAATATAGCTGGCGGATGGCCACGTACTTAAAAAGACAACTGCTAAATGCTTTCCAGCCACGGGGCTCGAACTTCTACCAGGACCGAACTACGGGTCCTCTACAGCAGAGCTCTATATATAGATTTACAGAACCAGGACTGAACTACGGGTTCTCCACAGCAGCTCTATACATAGATGTACAGAACCAGGACTGCACTACGGCTCCTCCACAGCAGAGCTCTATACATAGATGTACAAAACCAGGACTGAACTACGGGTCCTCCACAGCAGCTCTATACATAGATGTACAGAACCAGGACTGCACTACGGCTCCTCCACAGCAGCTCTATACATAGATGTACAAAACCAGGACTGAACTACGGGTCCTCCACAGCAGCTCTATACATTGCTGTGGAGGAGCCGTAGTTCAGTCCTGGTTCTGTACATCTATGTATAGAGCTCTGTTATTGAGGAGCCGTAGTTCAGTCCTGGTTCTCTACATGTACTGTATGTATAGAGCTGCTGTGGAGGACTCGTAGTTCAGTCCCGGTGCTCTACATCTATGTATAGAGCTCTGCTGTGGAGGAGCCGTAGTTTAGTCCTGGTTCTGTACATCTGAGCCCTATATATAGATGTACAGAACCAGGACTGAACTACGAGCGGCGAAACAATCGAGCGGGAGAATTGATCGGCAAAATCGAGCCGTGTATGCCCAGCAGAAGACACGTCCAGTGTTCCATGGGAACAAATAGAGGATTCTGATCACATGCTTTTGTTAGCAGACTTGTGTATAAATAACCTTTATCCAATAACCATTCTCTGCATATCACATCTACTGTCACAAGAGTTGGTCCAAAGACTAAAAAAAGCCAAAAAGACAAGTGAGACCGTTTGAAGGCTGCGCTCTGCCCCTGGCAGAAAACATCTAGGGCTGGAGATAGATAATAACCTAAATGTATAAATTAGATACAAACACAGATCTGTATAATAGAACAAGGAGAACGCTATGATCTCATAGCACAGAGATAATTTACAGGACAGGCTCTCGGAAAAAAATGTGTCTGGTCTTTCTCTGTGCTGGAAATCCTACAGTCAGGAGACAGACTGCATTAGTTCGCTCTTAGATTAGTCAAAATAATAGCAGACCTCAATGACAACACTGTGTTGCTAAGGAGATATATACGAAAACGTAAACTTCTGGGAGCAAGAAACCTCAGTCACCTACCTACCTACGGGAACCTTTATTTTAAAATGAATCTAAACTTAGAATTTCCTCTCTGCTCTAAAAGATTAGCCACAGCATAACTTTTATTGAAAAAAAAAAATACTTAAATACATGTATGAAAAGCCTAAAAAAAAAACCCTGACGTTTTGCATTTGTTCCAGTTCTGCAGGGAACACTAAAGGGGTTAGCTTCAGTGTTTACTGTAATGCTGGGAATACACGTTAAGTTTTTACTTTAGATAGATGGGTTCGATAGATAAATTCCAACCTGTTGGATCTGGTCGATTCTACTTTCGTTTCGATTCTCCTCATTCAAGTGAATGTAATTGATAAGAAAAGATAAGGAATCGAGAGGAGAATCGAGCAGTGAATCGAGAGTAGAATCGAATGAAAGCGAAAACGACGGCAAAAACGAACGCAAAAACGCATCGTGTATTCCCAGCATAAGGGGAGAGCTGCCTGACACAGCTCTCCTGCAGTCTATTCACAGTTGCTAATAGCCTAATTAGACAGTTTTATCTGGCTTGACAAACACAGAGAAGTGAATTTCTTCAGCAACTGTGGAGTAAAGAGTTTTCATTGTGTGCTGTGCAAGAGTTCGGCCCGCTAAAATACCAGTTGCCTGGCAGTCCTGTTGATCTTTCACGCATCAGTAGTGTCTAAAACATCCACCTGAAACAAGCAAGCAGCCAATACAGGTAAACATCTTTTCATCATGCTTGTTTCGGGTCTAAGGCTGAAAGTATTAGAGGCAAGAGCATTGTTTAAAGTGGAACTGAACTCTTGCACAGGACAGATGGAAAGCAGAGACATGCACCCTGTATGTATTTAATGAGTGTAGTCTGTCTGATTCCCCCTGTGACTAATCACAAGCGCAATTTGATCTCTCAGCTGTGTCAGCTCAGGAATCTCCTCTGCCATGGAAAAGCAGCTAATTTGTAAGCACAGGATGTTAACAATATGTCTGCTTCCATGAAAGCAGAAAGTAGGCACTGCAGATTTATTGCAGGATTTGTATCAGCTGTAACACAGAAGTTCTGAGTTCAGGTCCGCCTTTAAAAGAAAATAAATATGGCAGCTTCCATATCCCTCTTCCTACTGATATTAAAGAGAAACCGTAACCAAGACTTTACTTCATCCCAATCAGTAGCCGATACCCACTTTCCCATGAGAAATCTATTCCTTTTCTCAAACGGATCATCAGGGGGCGCTGTATGGCTAATATTGTAGTGAAACCCCTCCCACAGTGTGATGTCAGGAACATGGTCCTGGCAGTTTCCTGTCTGTGAACCTCATTGCATTGTGGGAAATAGCTGTTTACAGCTGTTTTCTACTGCAAAAAGCAAGCAGTATCTCCTTCCACTGACATCACCTGCCAGCAGTAAAAAGGTCACCATGGGATAAATGTCAGAACGTAAATCGGGGAGAGGAAAGATTTTACAATGGGCAATCCTGACTAAATCATTTATACATAATTTATTGTAAAAATGAAGCACTTTTTTATTACATTATTTTCACTGGAGTTCCTCTTTAAAGGAGTCCAGATACGTGTAGATGAGTGATCCGCCCAGCATGTCAATCTTAAATTCCCTTTTGTTTTCTGAACTAAGGGTCCTGCCCCTTCTCCATCCATGTTTCTATCCATCCAAGCAGCCAGCAAATTTTCTTCACAGCAGTGAAGATTGCTTTATTATGGACAGCTGCTAACCAACCCACATCAAAAGCACGTTGTCAGCACAAGGTAAAAATGAAGCATTCTCTGCCTTCCTACAAATCCTTTTCATTTCACAATTCAAAGGCGAAGCGGGCAGGAAACCGATAATATTGCGCAAGTCCTCTGATGGCTTTTCCATCTTTCAGTTAATCCCAGTCAAGGCGCGGAGGGCCGCAGTCTGTCATGGGATTCCTGTTTTGGCGGACGGTGAAGGACTCCAGGCCTGACCCACTTAATAGAGAGCGCCTGTGTCCAATACACACTAACTTTGTTACGCTGTTAGGATCAGGGCAGCGCTGCTTCATAAAGTCTGCTGATGGCTGGGCTGCAACCAAACATTATTACATATTAACATATTAAACCACAAACAGAAGCAATAAACAGGCGCGCTGCTCCGTGAGAGAAAGATACAAACCAATCATTCAAAGTTCTGAAGGATGCAGCTACACTTGCATCAGAGGAAATAACATGTACTTTTGTGCACTTCTTTTAAACGTTACAAGCGTTCATATGCAAAAATCCAATACTATTTTTTTTCCACATGCAAAGATTTGCATCAGATGTGAATGAGCCCATTGATTTCCATGGGTTCTCCATGCAAATATACATTGGCATTGCGGAAAACCACATTATGGCCTAGTGCACACCAGAGCGGTTCTGCTGCGGTTTGCGATCCGCTTGCGGGTGCGGATCCGCTAGGGTAATGTATTTCAATGGGTTGGTGCACACCAGAGCGGGAGGCGTTTTGCAGAAACGCATACTCCCGGGCTGCTGCAGATTTTGGATTGCGGAGGCGTTTCTGCCTCAATGTTAAGTATAGGAAAAATGCAGGCGTTTTTTGTTACAGTAGCTGTTCAGTAACAGCTTTACTGTAACAATACATGAAATCTACTATACCAAAAACGCTTCACAAAACCGCAAAACGCTAGCTGAAACGCTGCAGAAAAAGAAGAAAAAGCGTTTCAAAATCTGCTAGCATTTTGTGGATCTGCTAGCGGTTTTTGGTGTGCACCGGGCCTGAGTGTGTACTCCGTCTAACAAAGGCGGAGATTGCTATAAATTACCCCTGCAGTGAGATGGGGCCTATTGAGTAGTCAGTTCTCCAAGGAGAGCGATTCAAGAAAATCTGAAATGAGAGCGATATAGAGGCTGACATATTTATTTCCTTTTAAAGAAGAACTGTCGCAAAAATCTTAAAATTTAAAAACACATACAAAATCAGAAGTACATTTCTTCCAGCGTAAAATGAGCCATAAATGACTTTAGTTAGTCCATCTCTTCATGGGGGATTCTCAGCATGGCCTTAATACTTTATAAAGACATTCCCTGAAAACGATTTCTACAATGATGCTGGCCAGCCACCCTGCTTGCTGCGCACTTTGTTGGCAGTTGGACAGAGCAACTGCCATTCACTAAGTGCTTTTAAAAATAAAGAAAACCCTAAAAAAAAACCTATAAGAAGATGGGCTAGTCCAAAATCTGTCGGTAATGTCAGATTTCTACTACTTACTGCAAGTGACAGCAACATAAGAGAAAAGTAATTTATGGCTCATTTAACTCTGGAAGAAACATACTTCTTATTTGTATTTGTTAAAGGGAAACTAAACTGAGAGGGATATGGGATGTTTCCTTTTAAACAATACCAGTTGCTTGTCAGCCCAGCTGATCTCTTTGGTTGCAGTAGTGGCTGAATCACACACCTGAAACAAGCATGCAGCTAATCCAGTCTGACTTCAGTCAGAGCACCTGATCTGCATGCCTGTTCAGGGGCTGTGGCTTAAAGTATTGGAGACACAGGATCAGCAGGAGAGGTCAGGCAACTGGTATTATTTTAAAAGGAAAAATCCATATCCTTCTCAGTTTAGGTTCCCTTTAACGTGCATCTTAAATTTTAAGATTTTCGCGACGGAGGTCCTTTAAACAATGCAAATTGCCTGGCTGTCCTGCTGACCCTCTGACTCTAAGAGGTATCCCTACATCTAGCGATTTTGGAGCAGATCACCCAAGAACCAGATCTCTTTCTGATCGGAGAGAGAGATCTGTTGGCCGACACAAGCCGCAAGCCGATTTCCGGTCAATAGGATGAAATCTTGCGGGAATCAGCCTTGTTATGCCGCCTTGCTGTCCCCCTAGGAGCCCCGTGTAGTTTTACTTTACATGCCGCCGTCCTTGTACTTCCACATATGGGCTCCCACGTGACTACTGTCATATAGCACGTGGGGCCCGATTGAGGAGCGGCGGGGGTGTAGGGTGGTCTTCGGGAAGGACACCAGCCCCCTCTTTAGTGTTTTAAGTCACCCCCTCCGGTGCCAAAAAAAATGATATAGCTGTAACAAGCGCTTCATGAAATGTCTCTACTCCGCCTCCCACACTGCACTCCACAGACAGCAGAGAGAACATCCTGCCGTTACCCTGACAGAGATATCAAATATAACAAACTGAAGTAAATAATGACAGGTTTGTGATAAACGGGAGTGGGGTTTATTACGTAGCTTAGAAAACGGCTATTTTTACATTTGGTAAATCACAGCATGATATTACTTCCTCTGGGCGGCTGCCATTTTGTCAAGTCGTGCAACATGGAGCCAAACAGAAACCATAATACCAGCATGACAGGAATTCCCTGCCTTTGCTGGCTCGCCACAAGCTCAATTAAGGAACTCAACTATACATCAGAGGGGAAAATGACAGAAAATAGCATGTTCCACATGCATGGAATGCCGGTGTCAGGGCAAATGTAAAATAGGAGGAGATTTCCTGATTACTCTGTCCTCTAACCATTCTGAGATCATTTTAAAGCTTAACTCCAGGAGCAAGTGTTTTCCTCTCTCCATCCAGATGGGCAGTGGGAAGGTTTCCAACATTAGCTCATGTCAAATACAGCACTTTTAACCTGGTGCCTGGTTAAAAGCCACTTCCTGTGTCATAGACTTCCATGGCTGCAAACTGCAATATTCTCAGACAGCTGGGTCTCTGCCCCACCGTTTATAGTTTATGCTCACATACGCAGCAGTCCAGCCAACTGTTAAAGTGGACCTGAACTCTTGCACTGGACAGAAGGAAAACACAGATAAATGCACCCTGTATGTATTTAGGGAGTTTAGCCTGTCTAATTCCCTCTAGTCTGTGACTAATCACAACTGTAATTTGATCTCTCAGCTGTCAGCTCAGGAATCTTCTCTGCCTCAGCAGAGCAGCTAATTTGTAAACACATGATGTTAACCCTTTGTCTGCTTCCACAAAAGCCGGAAGTAGACACGCTGCAGATTTATTGCAGGATTTGTATCAGCTGCAACAAAGAAATGTTTTTTCTTTAAAGGTTATTTTCCTGTTACTTATCTTTTAGAGTGAGAAATTTGCAATAATTCAGTTATAAATGAACATTTGTGGTTACCCACAATGCACACCTACTAAATATGCAAATTATCCCTTTTTGCCCTTGTTCCTTATGTTTTAAGAAGGCAATTACACCAAGCTTTGCTTTTTTTTAGTAGGAGGGCTTTTTGGTTCCTTTTATCCCCCTATACATTCCTAGTAGTTTGGGTCACCCTGAGCTGCTTGGTTACTCTGTTGTACTCGTCCAAGCCCTATTTCATACAGCCTTATCAATCCCTGCCATGTACTGATGAGGACCAAAAGTCCGAAACAGGCTATCTACATGTGGGTTTGATAAGGCTGTGTAAAACTTAAAGCTATAGGCCTCAATTCACTAAACTTATCTCCTGTCTTTAATAACTCTTCTAGAGTTGTTACCATGGTGATAAGGCATGTAGTATTCAGGAAACATTTTACCTCAGGCAAGCCTAAAGTTAACTCTTCTGTCTTTAAATTAACTCTCCAATCCTTAAAATAACTCCAGAGTTAAAGACAGGCTGTTAATTAGCTGCATGTGAAAATAACTACAGAGGAGGTAAATTAACTACAGAGGAGGTAAATTAACTACAGGAGAGGTAACTTAAGGAATGAAGAGGTAAGATAACTCTCTCACGTGTGGAGGTAAGTTTTCTCTTGCTTTATTATCTCTAACATGATCTTAGTGAATTGAGGCCATCGGCTTGCTATAAACCAGCGGTTCTGGATGCTTGCTTGGCTTAACAAGGGCGAAAAGGGATCATTTGCATATTTAGTAGGTGTGCATTGTGGGTAACCACAAATGTTCATTTATAACTGAATTATTGCAAATTTCCTTCTGTTTTAAGAAGGCAATTACACCAAACTTTTAGAGTGAGAGTTAGGTCTGTGTTCAGGTCCTTTTTAAAGTGACCTACTGCCATATTTACTTTTACCTTGTAAACAATGCAGACTGCCTGGCTGCCCTGCTGATCCTCTGCTTGTAATATTTTCAGACATAGACCCTGGACAAGCATGTACAGTATATCAGAGGTTCGACTGAAGTCTGACTGGATTAGCCATACGATTGAGGCTGGCATGTAATTCAAACACTACTGATGCCAGAAAGATCAGCAGGACAGCCAGGCAACTGTTATTGTTTAAAAGGAAATAAATATGGCAGCCCCGGTATTCCTCCGACTTCAGGTTCCCTGCACAGTAGACCTAGAATAAAGTTACAGAAGATTCTTATGAAACCACATCTGGTTTGCACATCTGATTTTAATTTAACTCTGCTTTTATGCACACCTGACCTTAAAATTCATTTATTTTTATTGTCTACTGGAATGGAATCTATTGTGTAATTGGATTCAATTATTAATTTTGTTCTTGATCACTGGGTGACAATCTAGCATGTCTACAGGTGGTCCCTAACATCACTGTCCTCCTCTTCAGTGTCCTCCCCCCAGATGGGTTGCTGGGCAGAGAGGAAACAGATGTTCCTGCACCCACGGACAACAACATGTCCTGACAGGAATTGCGGCGGTCTAGTGCGTCTTGGCTAGGATGATCGAAATGCGGCTGCTGCATACAGTCGAGGAGAGGGGTGGGGGGGGGCAGCACCTCAGTAATGATGCTCACAAGAAACCCCACTCCTCCACTTACATAAAAAAAAGCCTGCGTTTCATGAGGTACCGTAATTTTGCTGATTATATGCGTTATCAATAGTTTGAGTTTTTGCAAAAATGCCACGTTTTTTTGAGTAAAGTGTAAACCCTATTTGAAAGTGTGTGTGTGTGTGGGTGTGTGGTGTGTGTGTGGTGTGTGTGTGTGTGTGTGTGTGTGTTTGGTGTGTGTGTGTGTGTGTGTGTTTGGTGTGTGTGTGTGTGTGTGTGTTTGGTGTGTGTGTGTGTGTGTGTGTGTGTGTGTGTGTGTGTTTGGTGTGTGTTTGGTGTGTGTGTGTGTGTGTGTGTGTGTGTGTGTGTGTGTGTGTGTGTGTGTGTGTGTGTGTGTGTGTGTGTGTGTGTTTGGTGTGTGTGTGTGTGTGTGTGGTGTGTGTGTGGTGTGGTGTGTGTGTGTGTTTGGTGTGTGTGTGTGTGTTTGGTGTGTGTGTGTGTTTGGTGTGTGTGTGTGTGTTTGGTGTGTGTGTGTGTTTGGTGTGTGTGTGTGTTTGGTGTGTGTGTGTGTGTGTTTGGTGTGTGTTTGGTGTGTGTGTGTGTGTTTGGTGTGTGTTTGGTGTGTGTGTGTTTGGTGTGTGTGGTGTGTGTGGTGTGTGGTGTGTGTGGTGTGTGTGGTGTGTTTGGTGTGTGTGGTGTGTTTGGTGTGTGTGTGTGTGTTTGGTGTGTGTGTGTGTGTGTGTTTGGTGTGTGTGTGTGTTTGGTGTGTGTGTGTGTTTGGTGTGTGTGTGTGTTTGGTGTGTGTGTGTGTTTGGTGTGTGCGTGTTGTGTGTGTGTGTGTGTGTGTGTGTGTGTGTGTGTGTGTGTGTTTGGTGTGTGTGTGTGTGTGTGTGGTGTGTGTGTGGTGTGGTGTGTGTGTGGTGTGTGTGTGTGTTTGGTGTGTGTGTGTGTGTTTGGTGTGTGTGTGTGTTTGGTGTGTGTGTGTGTGTTTGGTGTGTGTTTGGTGTGTGTGTGTTTGGTGTGTGTGGTGTGTGTGTGTGTGGTGTGTGTGGTGTGTGTGTGTGTGGTGTGTTTGGTGTGTGTGTGTGTGTTTGGTGTGTGTGTGTGTGTTTGGTGTGTGTGTGTGTGTGTTTGGTGTGTGTGTGTGTGTTTGGTGTGTGTGTGTGTGTTTGGTGTGTGTGTGTGTTTGGTGTGTGTGTGTGTTTGGTGTGTGTGTGTGTTTGGTGTGTGTGTGTGTTTGGTGTGTGTGTGTGTGTGTTTGGTGTGTGTGTGTGTGTTTGGTGTGTGTGTGTGTGTGTGTTTGGTGTGTGTGTGTGTTTGGTGTGTGTGTGTGTTTGGTGTGTGTGTGTGTGTTTGTGTGTTTGGTGTGTGTGTGTGTGTGTTTGGTGTGTGTGTGTGTTTGGTGTGTGTGTGTGGTGTGTACAGTGTGTGTGTGTGTGTACAGTGTGTGTACAGTGTGTGTTTGGTGTGTGTTTGGTGTGTGTGTTTGGTGTGTGTGTGTGGTGTGCGTGTGTGTGTGTGTGGCCTTCGCCGCTCTGCGCAGCACCTTGCATTTGAGACAAAGCCCAGGCAGTTCCGAAACAGTTTCTCATTTTGGATAAGAGCTATCTAAATACAAAGAGGGGCAAAGTGACATTTGCAGAGGAGATAAGCGAGCAGCACGCTGTACACAAGAGTCCAACCGAACGCTATAAAGCATAACTTTCCATCTTCCTGAAGACCTTGGCCGCATTAATGTTTAATCAGTCGCTAGGCCGAGCCCTGCCAATGAGAAGCCTTCCTTTCCACACAGTCCTTGTTATGTGATTTCTCCATGAGGCCAGACCAAACATCATGCCTCATCGGCAGTTTATAGCAGGGTGGAGTGCTAATGATTGTATTATAACAGCCACATTACTTCCTAAACACCTGCACTATTCCACTACCAGCAGTTCATGTTCTAAATGAGTCCTCTCACCTCATTATCATCTCCTAACTGTGACAGTACAAACAAGAGAGGGGAGCTGCCTTCAGGGGATTGCCGCTATTAGAACATCGCTAAGCTTAGCAATATTCTACTGCTGGATTACGATAGTAATATATCGGTAAAGACTATCCATATGTTACTATGGCTAAACCTAACCCTCTACCGATGCCTAACCCTAAGACACCCCCCCCCCCCATCCCACCCTGCTGGTGGTGCCTAACCCCAAGATCCCCCTGGTGGTGCCTATGCCTAAGTCCCACCTGGTGGTGCCTAACCCTAAGACAATCCCCCACCCCCCCCGTGGCACCTAGCCTTCCCCACGATGGAGTCGAACCACGTTTTGCAGCATAGGTGGTAACGGCATGTATGTAAATTGCGGCCAGGGCTGTGGAGTCGGAGTCGGAGTCGTGGAGTCGGAGTCGTGGAGTCGGGCAATTTTGGGTGCCTGGAGTCGGAGTCTGGAAAAAATGCACCGACTCCGACTCCTAATGAATTTGTAACTGTAATTAAAATAGAAAATATGATAAAATGTTCTATTTCTCAGATAATAGACATTAAAAATAATGTATATATACAGTAATAGCTGTGTTTAGTCCACAAAAATGAAATAAACCAATCAAAATTAGTTACTTGTGCTGCTTCAATAAAGCAGTCCCCGTATTTTTAAGGTCAGATATACATATCTGATTGTGACTGTATATATGATGTGTACACAGGAATCTCTTATATATACTAAATAACATCTATGCTGTAAGAATAAAGCCTGATGTGTAGCCGTGTCACTAATAGAGATGGTCAACGAGATGGAAATAATTCTGCATTGATGCTGATTTATGCAAATGTATGCACTCCCTTTGCTGATGAAATCAAATAATGTGATATGTTATTAAAATTTGGTTTGGTGACTACAAATTAAAGGGTAACTGAGACGGATGAAAAGTAAAGTTTTATACATACCTGGGGCTTCCTCCAGCCCCCTTCAGGCTAATCAGTCCCTCGTTGTCCTCCACCACCCGGATCTTCTGCTATGAGTCCTGGTAATTCAGCCAGTCAGCGCTGTCCGGCCGCATGCCGCTCCCACAGCCAGGAACATTCTGCACCTGCGCAATAGTGCTGCACAGGTGTAGTATGCTCCTGGCGGCGGAGTGTGTGCATGCGCACTACGCCTGACTGGCTCAAGTACCTGGACTCATAGCAGAAGATCCAGGTGGTGGAGGACAATGAGGGACTGATTATCCTGAAGGCGGCTGGAGGAAGCCCCAGGTATGTATAAAACTTTAATTTCATCTGTCTCAGGTTTACTTTGTTACACAGTAGTACTATACTCTACATATGCACTCCCAACAGAGCTGCAGGGAATCCACTGAGAATGCTGTGCACATTGAACACAGAGGTGTTGTCTGTTTACAATCTCCTCATTCCCCTGCAGAGTACCTGCACATCATTCTTACATGTACCCACACTTACATTGCCTAGGGCCTGATAGATGTTCTTTGTTCCAGTTTGTACCTTTTACAAGTACTCTTACCAAGGACTAGTTTTAGTCTAAAGAGAATAAATATAGTAGTCTACATATCCTTCTCACTTCAGTTGTCTTGTAAAATTCCTAAGCGTTGGCAGTTAAGAGACGAATTTCATGTTACATACTTTTAATCAACAAAATTGTAATATGCAAATTAGAGGAGTCGGAGTCGTGGAGTCGGAGTCGGTGGAATCCTAAACTGAGGAGTCGGAGTCGGTGGATTTTTGGACCGACTCCACAGCCCTGATTGCGGCATTGCATAGTAGGTGTTATTCTATCAGACACCACCACCGGGCCCGAAATTTATAAAAGCAGCATTATAAAAGATGCAATTTGTGGCACAGAAGGAAAATGTTGCCAGGCTCAGTCTACACTGGAAGTACCCTTTAAATAAAGTAGGAGATAATGGCCTGAATTCACTAAGCTTTATCAAACGTTTGATAATTTAACTCATGGGTAAAATCTAATTTTGAATTCACTAAGGTGTTATAGATATATTGAACGTTTTATTAATAAAACATTCAATAAATATATAACACTTTAGTGAATTCAAAATTGATAATTTACCTCATGGGTAAAATCTAAACGTCTGATAAAGCTTAGTGAATTGAGGCCAATGTGGAGAAATAATCAGATGATACGTTTCAATTCAAGTATGTTTAGCTACACATGAAGACCAATACACTCACCTTAACTGTGACTGCAGCTTTATAGCTTTGCTAATAAAATCCTCCCAAGTGGGATAACTTGCCTGTAATGAAGAAAAACAAACATCAGTGACTGGGCCAAACAATGATTCACAAAGTTAAAAGCAAAAAACCAAAACAAAAACATACATAACAGTGGTACACAGTACAGGTATAAACACAAACACTAGAAGGTGGCACTGCACAACTATGGTTAAGCTTAATGTTCATAAAGAGTTAAGGTCCATACACACGCCGGACTGGAGGCAACGACGGGTCCGTCGTCACCTCCCGCTGGGTGGGCGTTCCAACGACAGTCCGGCGTGTGTACGCACTGTCGGCGGACTGATACGGCTGCTTCTGAGCGATCCAGGCGGATCGCTCAGAAGCAGCCTTATCAGTCCGTCGACAGTGCGTACACACGCCGGACTGTCGTTGGAACGCCCACCCAGCGGGAGGTGACGACGGACCAGCCGTTGCCTCCAGTCCGGCGTGTGTACGGACCTTGAGTGTATTTCTGATGTTCACTCCCTCTATCCTCAATCTTCAATATGCTGATTTTCAAACTCTTGGGCCTTTTTTTGGTGTGGTGATGATTACGGCCTAGTGCACAACGAGCGTTTTTTGGAGCGATCCGCTGGCCGCATCCGCCTGTAAAAACGCTTGGCTAATGTATTGCAATGGGATGGTGCACACCGGCGGTTTGAGGTTTTTGCCTCCTGCTGCGCGTTTGCGGTTTTCGGAAGAGTTTCGTCCTCAATGTAAAGCATAGGAAAAACGCAAACCGCTCTGAAAAACGCTACTTCAGAGCGGTTTGCCAAGCGTTTTTGTTACAGAAGCTGTTCAGTAACAGCTTTTACTGTAACAATATGTGTAATCTGCTACACAAAACCGCACCCAAAACCGCTAGGTATGTTTAGAAAACCTCTCTAAACATACCTAGAATCGCTCTGAAATCAGCTCCCAAAACCGCTAGCATATTGCGGATCTGCTAGCGGTTTTGGTGTGCACTGAGCCTACTTCAAGTTACAGAAGTTAGCAAAAATAAACTTTAGCCAATTTATATAAGTCTCCAACAGCTGCGACGACTATTGGACGTCTCTCTCCCAGTTGCCTGCTACCTATAGGCTGTAAAAGCAAACTTTTGAAAATAAAAATGCAGTTTTCCATAACACTTAATGAGAAAAAAAAAAAAAAAGTTTCCCTACACTTTATTGCTCATACTGTTGTCCTACTTGCCTTTGTTCCACAGTAATGTCATCTGTGTAAAAAAAAAAAAAAAAAAATCCCCACAGCACAGAATACAGCAGGGCTGGATAATGAAATTAGAATTTTATGCACTAAACTCATTCAGTTTTGAAAACTCATAAGCCTTGTACACACACATATGTGGACAAGACTCTCCCAGCAGGGATCAGGACTCGATCACTGAAGCGATACTTCAGGGCTGTACAGATGTGTTAGCCTTCAGTGTCTTGCTATGCAAGGAGGAGGTGGAATAACACATTGCGCACAATGGCGTGGCTTCCAGCAGGCGGAGTGGTTGGGTGAACAATGTACTTGGAAGTCAAAGAGACATCAGGTGGGCTCCTGCTGTATGCATACTAAATTTTCACCCAAATCAGTCTTAATCAGCCGCCCGGGCAAGTTTAGTCCAGGGTATGTATGTTAAACTAAACTTATGGTGCATACACCCTTCACATTATGACTGGCTAATGATTGGTCAATTTTATCACTTTCACATAGTATGAAAACTTGCCTACACAATCTGTTCATAGTATTCAAAGTCTGTAGGCCCTCATACAATCATTGGCCAATGAAAATTGGATGTGTATGCATCCTTGCAAACCAATCATTTGATTTTGATCATTTCTGATAAAATGTGATTGGTTTATCAAATCCGAGAACTGTAATATTTAAATTGAATTGATGTTAAAGCAAGTGTAGCCAGCATAATTCCCTGACCTTTTAGCAAGCCTGATAGGACTCGTGCAACTTTTTTTTAACCTTTATAACATCTTCCAGACCAGGTTAAATCGCCAAATATTTTCTTCAGCAAGTTGTACTTCATACGTTTTATATACCAGTCCAAAACTTTTTTTAGGCCGTCGAGGATCACAGAGCACACGAGTCAGCAGAGCTAGCGCTCGCATCCCCGTGGCCAGTAACACGGACCCCCGCTCTGTTCCGGGGTTTATCAGCCTTCAGTACAAGTCGCGGGCTGCCAGGGTCAACTTATTTTTGACCGCTTCAGTTTATAAATTCCTACTGCTGCAAAAAACTTAATTGCAGGGCGTAGGCTTCCATCAACTCTTCTAATAAAACTAATTAAGGCAATTTATTTTATTTCAACATTTTTAAAAAAATTTCAAAATCACAGATATTTTCCCAATCTTGGATTGCAATATTCTGGCCATTTCTCATTTGACGAGCGGAACATGCCAACACATTGCAACACTCGGTTATTCGCAAGCAGGAAGTATCATAAAGTTCACATAACAGCCAGATAGCAGCGTGCCACATCAGTCAAGACTGGAGCAGCTTCTGTAATATGTCTAAAGAGGTCCCAAGTGGGAGATCTGATTAGAGTCGGAACGGAATACTTGTACTGAACACTGCAGGATCAGCATCCCTATACATGGATGGGCGTATTCTGTGCACATGACTCCTCCACAGAGAATATTAGGAAGGCTTCATGCTGGACATCATCATGAGAAAATAACAGAGTTCCACTTTCTTTTATTACTATCTTAAAGGGATACTGTAGGGGGGGGGTCGGGGGAAAATGAGCTGAACTTACCCGGGGCTTCTAATGGTCCCCCGCAGACATTCTGTGTTGGCGCAGCCACTCACCGATGCTCCAGCCCCGCCTCCAATTCACTTCTGGAATTTCTGACTTTAAAGTCTGAAAACCACTGCGCCTGCGTTGCCGTGTCCTCGCTCCTGCTGATGTCACCAGGAGCGTACTGTGCAGACACAGACCATACTGGGCCTGCGCTGTGCGCTCTTGATGACATCAGCGGGATCGAGGACACGGCAACGCGGCGCAGTGGTTTTCAGACTTTAAAGTCTGAAATTCCAGAAGTGAACCGGAGGCGGGGCCGGAGCATCGGTGAGTGGTTGCGCCAACACAGGATGTCTGCGGGGGGACCGTTAGAAGCCCCGGGTAAGTTCAACTCATTTTCCCCCGACCCCCCCTACAGTGTCCCTTTATAGGGATACTGTAGGGGGGGTTGGGGGAAAATGAGTTGAAGTTACCCGGGGCTTCTAATGGTCCCCCGCAGACATCCTGTGCCCGTGCAGCCACTCACCGATGCTCCGGCCCCGCCTCCAGTTCACTCCTGGAATTTCAGACTTTAAAGTCTGAAAACCACTGCGCCTGCGTTGCTGTATCCTCACTTCCCCTGATGTCACCAGGAGCGCACGGTACAGGCACAGACCATACTGGGACTGCGCAGTAAGCTCCTGGTGCCATCAGCGGGAGTGAGGACATGGCAACGCAGGCGCAGTGGTTTTCAGACTTTAAAGTCTGAAATTCCAGAAGTGAACCGGAGGCGGGGCCGGAGCATCGGTGAGTGGCTGCGCGGGATGTCTGTGGGGGACCATTAGAAGCCCCGGGTAATTTCAACTCATTTTCCCCTGACCCCCCCTACAGTGTACCTTTAAAGCGGATTCGAGATGAAAAACTATCTATAACAAGTAACTTGTCCATATATCCCATCTAAAAGTTTAGATAGTTTACACAACATATCTAGCTGCAAACAGCTTCAAAAGTTTATGATTATTTATTCCTGTGATACAATGAGGGCAGCCATGTTCTGTTTGTCACATTGTCACAGGCTGAGGGCTGGAGATGCTATCAGCTTGCCTGTGTGTAAATTCAGTCCCCTCTCCTCCTCCCTCCTCCCCTCTGCCTCTGAAATCTGGCTAGTAACCTCCACCTCCTCCTGCTCAGACTGAGCTCCCATAAGCCCTAGCTACGGTGCCTCCTTAATATGCAGTCAAGGGAAGAGTTCACTGGTGCACACACACTCCCAGAATTTACAGCAGCCTTTCCCCAGAAAAATATGAGCTTCAATCACCAGAACACCATTTATGGACTCCCACCACAAGGTGTCCAAACATTTGCATATTCCACAGCTCTGTCTGTAAATTGCTGCTACGTTTTAAAGTTCACGAAATACAAAGCGAGTGCATATAAACATTTCCAAATTCACTCCCTGTGTGCTGTATTAGGAACCCTATGCCAGTACTGGGTATGGCCTCTCTTATAAACAGGGGCACACTAATTGCTGCTCCATATTAGGGGAAGCCATAATGGTGAGAGGGGGGGGGGGGGGGGGGGAGTTACACAGAGACCGCAATAAAGGACCTTCAGTTTACGGCAGAGTAAATGGTTAAAAATGTGGACTTTATTATAATCCCTTATATACTCAAATAGGCTTATAGTGGAGTAAAGGATGGGATCCTGAGTAACATTAGTAAGACACAGGGCTGTGAAATCAGAGCAATTTTTGGGTACCTGGAGTCTGAAGTTTCATAAGCTGAGGAGTCTGAGTACGATGATGTTTGCACCAACCCATCAGCCCTGGCTAAATGCCAGCACACGATTGGTGCAATCTTACCTTTTTGTCATTATAGCTTGCAGCTAGCAAACTGGTACTCCTTTAACACTTCAGTGTTCAACTTCTCCCCGGAAATTTTTTCCAGCTAAGTGGCATGAAATAGTAGCCGGGTGGCGACATGAGAGAATGCAGGGCCAGTGCTTCTGTGAGCAACGCTGCTTACAGCATAGAAGGAGATGAGCTGATGACAGCCGGGTGGTCACCAAAACTAGCCGGGTGGAGCACCCAGCTAAAAGAGCCTGGGGAGAACACTGCACTTTAGCAGCCATTTTATTTAGAGGCTTGCTCCAGGCCAATTTATTTTAGCACATTTTTCGATTTGTTACATTTTCTTGCTTCTAATTAGTACCGCTGTAATGTGTAATTATAGATACTTGTCACTAGGGGCAGTGTGAGACAATAACAGAGAACTTTTGCTTTCAGTTTCTATATTTTCTGCTAGTAGAGAGAGAACAAAGTATTCCAAGAATTTACAGCACAACGAGTTTTGCCGACTGAGGTCAAAAGCAGTGCACAAGATAACTCTATTGACGCTGCTATAGAGTTAAAGAGAACCTGAACTGAAAATAAATAGTCAAAATAACCATACATAGGTCATACTTACCTCCTGTGTAGTCTACTCCTCAATCTCTTTCTCCTCTCCTGCGTCCCATTTGTCCACTGTGATCAATGGATTTTTACGTCCTCCATTTTAAAAATGGCCATTACCCCATAACAGCTTCCTGGTTAGCACACTGTTAAACTGTAATATCACCCACTTGATCCATAGGGAAACATGGACATTACCTTGCACATTCAGGTGTAGCTGACAGCTGCTGATATATAACTAACCGCAACCGGTATATTTCATTTCTGACAAAATATTGTCAGAACTGGAAGGGATCAATGTAAGAAGAAAATGGTGAGCTTCTGAGAGGAACTGATGGTGAGGTTAGTATGTAATATTCATTTGCAGCTACATCATGTGTTTATTTAAAAAAAATTTCCTCGCTTCAGGTTCCCTTTAAGGGCTCAATCTAATTGCATGTAAACAGCAGCAGATACCGGTGCGATCGACCGATATCTTGCATCCTGCTCAATCGACTAAGCTGGTCGATTCAACATGATATCAGCCATTTTTCATAGACTGGACATAGTGGAACACACTCTATTCTCTCTTGATTCTATTAAATGATCGAATCAAATGGTTGATCGTACAGCCAGATCATACATTGCAAGATGTATAGCCACCTTAAAAGGTAGCCATACATCTAGCTATGATGGGCAGACCAAGAGATAAATCCCTCTCTAAGGCCTGGTTCACATAATAGGCGTTTTTGTAAAAATGTAAGCGCAGGCGATTTTCAAAATCGCCCTGAAACCGCTTGTGCAATGATTCTCTATGAGAGAGTTCATAATTGAGCGGTACGTTTGCAATCTGCTTTTCTAAGCGGTGCTTGGGTCATTTTTGAGGCGATTTGCCTCAATGGAAAGTATAGGAAAAACGCAAAACCCTCACAAAACCGCTTTGGCAAGCGATTGCGTGAGCGTTTAAAAAAAAAAAAGAAAAAAATTTGCATTGCATTTGTTTCCGGATTTTTTTTACGGATCAGAACACGGAAGCGCTCTGCAAAAAAACGTTTACAAAAATGCCCACAGAAAAACGAACGAACGTGCAGAAAATCGCCGGAAAACGCTTAAGGCGCAAAAAAAAGCCCACCACGGAAGGACACGCAAGCCAAACGCAATGTGAACAAGGCCTCAATGAATCTGATTAGAGAGAGATCTGTCGGCTGCCCCTACACTGCAGGCAGATTCCCAATCAATTTCAGCATGAACTCTCTCAGGAGTCGGCCGAGCACGCCACCGTTGCCCTATGTATAAATATATGTGTATGTGTATTAACACATTACCTGTCTTGTGCTCGTCTTCAAAACTAGTCTGTCTTCAAATCTGTCGTTTTTCCCTATACACGCCGGCCAACATGGTGTGTGTTTGAGAGGACACGTGTGGCGGCTGTTATGCATCGGCAGCGTGTATGGGAAGTGTAGCAGCAGATTCAGCAGACGACGGGCACCACGAGACAGGGCAGGTAATGTATAATGCAGATACACATACATACATTTATACATACATAAACAGCACCGGGAGTTTCGTTGCTCGTCTCAATATCGCTCCCAGTTACCGCTGTGCACCCGACCGACCACAATGGTCCAACATCTTGCAGCATCTCCATTCAACTGATGCCACCAATTTTGGCCCGAAAATTTGCCACGTTGTTGGTCGGGCATGCACGTGGCACTGATTTTCATCCGATTTGATAAATTAATAATCGCAATTGGATGGTCGATCGGCTGCCAAGTCACCTGATGCATGGCCACCTTAAATATATGGCCAGCTTAAGATTTTTACACATCCCGAAATTAAGTAAAACTGCATCGAAGGGGCCAGCCATGTATGGACAGTCACACAAACACATGTCCACTACAGGAAACTATAAAATGACACGAATGTCAATAACCTGCCATGCAAAATTCCTCACAGCAAAGCTAACAAGCATAATATCATCAAAAAGAAAAAAAACTGGGTGGCTTTAGAAGCCGGACTGACTGAAATTGTCCGTAACGTTGAGCAAGTGGTTAACACAGAGCTTCCAGCGCAGCATAAGGCAATCACTAGCACATTCCAGCCCTGAGCCCAGAATACAGTGTGTAACAGCCAGCTGCAAAACATTCCTGCCTGTTGGAAAAAGGAAAAAAAAGTTTTCCAACTGTCATTTCCTCTTTCTAATGAAGACTTAGAGCCGTTCTAAAAATGGAAACAGGGATTTGTTTTCCTGCCCTCGAAAAACGAGAAATCCCAATAGCTAATTCCAGGCTCCGCTTCGCAGCTGCGGGTCAAACGCTCATCGTCAGGAGGCTCTCGGGGAACAGGCAGTCATTTTTCAGCCAATCACGGCTGGGAGAGAGTCTCTGCGTCCCACATGTGCGGTTATTCCGCGGGGCCTGGAAAGGATGGCGGTTCCTTTCAGGGAAATCGGATGTTGCAGTTTGTTTTTGGTGCCTATATAGTGGTTCCGTGGCCAGCTGGCAACTCTTCAGGGGCGTTATCATAGGGAATCTCTCCCAGCCACAGGCAGGGCTGCCCCAGAAACATTATTCAAAACTTATGACTGGCTTCACTCCTTAGTGATGCGACTGAGCATGAAACACACAAGCAGCATCACAGAGGTCTGTCCTTATTTGGAAAAAAAAACAACCGTTCTTCCCTAGAAAAGCACAATTATCCTACCTGTGTGTCAGAACACTTAACAAGGGACACCTGTGCTAACCTAAAAACACATATATAAGTAGATAAATACTAGTTCTACTTACATAACAGATGTATTGCACTGTCCACGTTATGATTCCTGTGAATTTTATAAAGGAAAAGCAGAGAATCCTATTCTAGACAGTTTCCACCTTGGTTACCTTTGAATAAGCTAATCCTGACATCATTTCCTCCCTCGCTCTTTTTTTTTTCTCCTCTTGCTGTGTATTCATTACCTGCCCTCCTCCCAGTGTCTTCAGACACTCCCACTGAGGACTATACTAGGAGGTGCACTGTCTTATGTCAGAAGGAGAGGGAAATAAAGGGAAGAGGAGGAATATACTATAGATAAAAAGAACCCCCAGCATGCAACTGAATGGCAATGGCTATTAAAGGGCCAGTGCTCCTAAAGTATGTGATAACTCCAAACCATAACAGCAGAAAAAAAAGTTTTGAATGCAGAATTAGCATCTTTATCACTAAATACACTCGCCAAGCGCATGCCAGATTGTGACCGCACTCCTGAATCCAAAAATAACAAACAT
This sequence comes from Hyperolius riggenbachi, assembly GCF_040937935.1. NCBI lineage: Eukaryota > Metazoa > Chordata > Amphibia > Anura > Hyperoliidae > Hyperolius > Hyperolius riggenbachi. The sequence goes on along the minus strand of NC_090657.1, from coordinate 50,321,616 downwards.
GCCTACGCATTTCCAACCTACATTCTTATCTTACGACGGGGAAGAGTAGCATGAATGTAGATAGGCTTGCTTCTTAAGGGCCGCTTCCGAAAGACATTTTTGCAGCGGTAAACAATGGGGGAGACGCTCGTCGATTTGAATGGACAGCCGCCGGGCACGATCCTTTACCGGCCCTCGCGCAAAAGCCACAATTGATTAGACGTTAAATGCAGGATCGAGCAATCACAGCACTTCTGTAACCCCCTGTAGGGGTCAAAGGCCAACATGAAAATCAGACGACAGTAAGCACCGCCACAAACTGCCAAACGCTTTGGCATGAAGACACCCCGTCGTTTGAACCGACCCTTAAAGCGTACCTGAACTCAGAACTTCCTCTCTGCCCTAAAAGATAAGCAGCAGCATAATAACCTTTACAGAAGAACATTTCTTTGTTACAGCTGATACAAATCCTGCAATACATCTGCAGTGTGTTTACTTCCTGCTTTCATGGAAGCAGATATAGGGTTAACATCAGGGCTGTGAAGTCGGTACAAATATCTTCCGACTCTAACTCTGACGTTTATGAAACCACGACTCCAACTCCGGGTACCCAAAACGGCTCCGACTCAGACTCCTCGACTCCGACTCCTTAGTCTAATACTTAACAGGGCTGTGGATTTTGTACAAAAATCATCCGACTCAGACTCCCGACTCCTCAGTTTATGAAATCAACGACTCCGTCTCCAACTCCGGGTGCCCAAAATTGCTCCGACTCCAACGACACAGCCCTGGTTAACATCATGTGTTTACAAAATAGTTTATTTGCCAAGGCAGCCAGCTGATACAGCTGAGAGATCAAATTACAGTTGTGGTTAGTCACAGATGAGGGGGAATTAGGCTAAACTCTCTAAGGCCCAGTGCACACCAAAACCGCTAGCAGATCGTCAAAACGCTAGCGGTTTTGGGAGCAGAGAGCAGATATTTGGCCGGGTGCACACCAAGCGGATTTTGTATGCGATCTACCAGCCGCATCAGCCAGTAAAAACGCTTGGCTATTGTATTTCAATGTGTGGTGCACACCGGCGGTTTGAGGTTTTTTAGCAAACCGCAAACGCGCAGCAGGAGGCGCGTTTGCGGCTTGGCAAAAACCTCAAACCGCCGGTGTGCACCATCCCATTGCAATACATTAGCCAAGCATTTTTCCAGGCGGATGCGGCCGGCGGATCGCTCCAAAAACCGCTCGGTGTGCACTGGGCCTAAATCCATACAGGGAGTTTTCCTTCTGTCCTGTGCAAGAGTTCAGGTCCACATTAAAAACATGGACTATTCTGAAGTGCCAGACTGCAAGGTAGACTTCCTATTCAGAGTTTTGGTAGTTAAGCAGACAGCTGGACAATATTTTCCTGTTTACCTCATTACTAAGCAGTGGTACACCTGATATAGATTATCTGCAGGAGATAGCCTCCCACTCAAATGCTACACCCAGGCCAGGGAGGGACCGGGAAGCCACCTATGTTAACTTTGGAGCTACACCTTCCAGTGTAGTCATGCAGCATTCCACCACAGCAGCTAAGAATAGCCAGGCTGACACCTGAACAGCCCGCTCCGCCTCAGGAAATACAAAACATCTTTTATTTACATACACATCAAAAGGCAGCACTGGGCCTGTGCTCTTGTGTACCACACAAACACACTGCGGCCTTGCAGGAGACAGGAATCCTATAGTGAGGTCTACTTCACAGTCTGCTAGCACTGGATGCAGAGTGAGGGCTACTTCATACAGGCAGTCTACTGCTAGCACTGGATGCAGAGTGAGGGCTACTTCATACAGGCAGTCTACTGCTAGCGCTGGATGCAGAGTGAGGGCTATTTCATACAGGCAGTCTACTGCTAGCACTGGCTGCAGAATGAGGGCTACTTCATACAGGCAGTCTACTGCTAGCACTGGATGCAGAGTGAGGGCTACTTCATACAGGCAGTCTACTGCTAGCACTGGATGCAGAGGGAGGGCTACTTCATACAGGCAGTCTACTGCTAGCACTGGATGCAGAGTGAGGGTTACTTCATACAGGCAGTCTACTGCTAGCACTGGATGCAGAAGGAGGGCTACTTCATACAGGCAGTCTACTGCTAGCACTGGATGCAGAGTGAGGGCTACTTCATACAGGCAGTCTACTGCTAGCACTGGATGCAGAGTGAGGGCTACTTCATACAGGCAGTCTACTGCTAGCACTGGATGCAGAGTGAGGGCTACTTCATACAGGCAGTCTACTGCTAGCGCTGGATGCAGAGTGAGGGCTACTTCATACAGGCAGTCTACTGCTAGCACTGTATGCAGAGTGAGGGCTACTTCATACAGGCAGTCTACTGCTAGCACTGGATGCAGAGTGAAGGCTACTGAATACAGGCAGTCTACTGCTAGCACTGGCTGCAGACTGAGGGCTACTTCATACAGGCAGTCTACTGCTAGCACTGTATGCAGAGTGAGGGCTACTTCATACAGGCAGTCTACTGCTAGCACTGGATGCAGAGTGAGGGCTACTTCATACAGGCAGTCTACTGCTAGCACTGTATGCAGAAGGAGGGCTACTTCATACAGGCAGTCTACTGCTAGCACTGGATGCAGAAGGAGGGCTACTTCATACAGGCAGTCTACTGCTAGCACTGGCTGCAGAGTGAGGGCTACTTCATACAGGCAGTCTACTGCTAGCACTGGATGCAGAAGGAGGGCTACTTCATACAGGCAGTCTACTGCTAGCACTGGATGCAGAGTGAGGCTACTTCATACAGGCAGTCTACTGCTAGCACTGTATGCAGAGTGAGGGCTACTTCATACAGGCAGTCTACTGCTAGCACTGGATGCAGAGGGAGGGCTACTTCATACAGGCAGTCTACTGCTAGCACTGGATGCAGAGGGAGGGCTACTTCATACAGGCAGTCTACTGCTAGCACTGTATGCAGAGTGAGGGCTACTTCATACAGGCAGTCTACTGCTAGCACTGGATGCAGAGGGAGGGCTACTTCATACAGGCAGTCTACTGCTAGCACTGGATGCAGAGGGAGGGCTACTTCATACAGGCAGTCTACTGCTAGCACTGGATGCAGAGTGAGGGCTACTTCATACAGGCAGTCTACTGCTAGCACTGGATGCAGAGTGAAGGCTACTGAATACAGGCAGTCTACTGCTAGCACTGGATGCCGAGGGAGGGCTACTTCATATAGGCAGTCTACTGCTAGCACTGGCTGCAGAGGGAGGGCTACTTCATATAGGCAGTCTACTGCTAGCACTGGCTGCAGAGTGAGGGCTACTGCATAGAGGAAGTCTACTGCTAGCACTGGATGCCGAGGGAGGGCTACTTCATATAGGCAGTCTACTGCTAGCACTGTATGCAGAGTGAGGGTTACTTCATACAGGCAGTCTACTGCTAGCACTGGATGCAGAAGGAGGGCTACTTCATACAGGCAGTCTACTGCTAGCACTGGATGCAGAGGGAGGGCTACTGAATACAGGCAGTCTACTGCTAGCACTGGATGCAGAGGGAGGGCTACTTCATACAGGCAGTCTACTGCTAGCACTGGATGCAGAAGGAGGGCTACTGAATACAGGCAGTCTACTGCTAGCACTGGATGCAGAGGGAGGGCTACTGAATACAGGCAGTCTACTGCTAGCGCTGGATGCAGAGGGAGGGCTACTTCATACAGGCAGTCTACTGCTAGCACTGGATGCAGAAGGAGGGCTACTTCATACAGGCAGTCTACTGCTAGCACTGGATGCAGAGGGAGGGCTACTTCATACAGGCAGTCTACTGCTAGCACTGGATGCAGGTGGAGGGCTACTTCATACAGGCAGTCTACTGCTAGCACTGGATGCAGAGGGAGGGCTACTTCATACAGGCAGTCTACTGCTAGCACTGGATGCAGAAGGAGGGCTACTTCATACAGGCAGTCTACTGCTAGCACTGGATGCAGAGTGAGGGCTACTTCATACAGGCAGTCTACTGCTAGCACTGGATGCAGAGTGAGGGCTACTTCATACAGGCAGTGTACTGCTAGCACTGGATGCAGAGTGAGGGCTACTTCATACAGGCAGTCTACTGCTAGCACTGGCTGCAGAATGAGGGCTACTTAATACAGGCAGGCTACTGCTAGCACTGGATGCAGAGTGAGGGCTACTTCATACAGGCAGTCTACTGCTAGCACTGGATGCAGAGTGAGGGCTACTTCATACAGGCAGCCTACTGCTAGCACTGGATGCAGAGTGAGGGCTACTTCATACAGGCAGTCTACTGCTAGCACTGGATGCAGAGTGAGGGCTACTTCATACAGGCAGTCTACTGCTAGCACTGGATGCAGAGTGAGGGCTACTTCATACAGGCAGTCTACTGCTAGCACTGGATGCAGAAGGAGGGCTACTGAATACAGGCAGCTAGAGTGTAAAAGCAGAACTGAGGCTGCATTTCCACTTGTGCGGTGCGAATCGCCGTGGTAAAAATGCGCATGCGGATGCGAATTTCGCATGCGGGTCTATGCGAATATTTACGCGAATTTTATGCGAATTCGCATGGATGACGATGTATGCGAATTTAACCATGGCAGTGCTGGTGTGCTTTTCCACTGTCTTTATGCGAATTCGCATACCCAAACCTCAAGCGAATTTCCTATTAAATACATTGTATGCAATTCGCATAGCGGTATGCGGTATGTGAATTCTGATGACTCTGCCATGCAAATTTTTTCTGCACAGAAAAACGCAAAGGAATCATGATAAGTGGAAACAGTCCCATTCACATGTATTGCTATGCGAATTTGCATGCAGAAAACGCATGCGAATTCGCGATAGTGGAAATGGGCCATGACTCTCGGTTTTAAAAGATAAGCAAAAGCATAATAGTCTTTAAAGAAAAAACATTTCTTCGTTACAGCTGATACAAATCCTGCAATAAATCTGCAGTGTCTTCTCTTGCTCTCATAGAAGCAGACATAAGGTTAAACATCCTGTGTTTACAAATTAGCTTCTCTGCCCAGATTCCTGAGCTGACACAGCTGAAATATCAAATTACAACTTGTGATTAGTCACAGATGAGGGGGAATTAGACAGGCTAAACTCTAAGTACACACAGGGTGCGTTTCTCTATGTTTTACTTTTGCCCTGTGCAAGAGTTCAGGTCCACTTTAAAGGACAACTGACGTGAGAGGCATAGAGAGGCAGCCATATTTATCCTCTTTTAAACAATACCAGTTGCCTGGCTGTGCTGATGATCTTTCATGCATCAGTATGAAACTGAAACAAGCATGCAGGAAAATGCAGTCAAAGGAACCAGAGGTAAGAGGAATAAGGAGGCTGACATATTTATTTCCTTTTAAACCATACGCATTGCCTGGCTGTCGGGCAGATCCACTGCATCTAGTACCTTTAGCCATAAGGTGCGTACAAACGCACTACTAAATGCAGCGCCGGGTCCGCCGGACCCTCCCATTGGGCGGTCTGTAGCAGACAGTAGAATGTGTGTACGCGCTGTCGGCGGACTGATAAGGCTGTTTCTGAATGGTCCGCTGAGCGTACACACGTGCATACTGTCGGCTAAAGACCGCCCAGCGGGAGTGTCTGGTGGACCCGTTGTTGCATTTAGTAGTGAGTGTGTACCCACCTTTAGACCCTGAACAAGCATGCAGATCAGATGCTTTTCAAGGCTTATACACACGTCCAACATGCACACAACCACATGACCAACATGACAAACCACATGACCTGTATGTACACACGCCTAGACGGCTAAACAACTCAATTAACATACTGCGCACGCAAGAGGACTGACACACTACACATTCAAAGCAAGTACAAGTCTTTCAAACAACTTGTACATACACACCAACTGCACACCAATTGCATGATATCAGACCAACATGGATCCAACATTTGCATTGATCAAACCGCCTGTTATCAATTGCCCATGAAGTTGTTTGCACGCGTACACATGCCTGATTATCATCCAACAGACTGAAGTGAGATGATAATCAGGCTGCAGGTTGGTCCCTGTGTACTTAGCTTCACAAAAATATTTCAAGATTAGCTGCGTGCTTGTTTCATGCTGGGAATACACGGGTCGATTCTGGAGCTCGATTCTGCGCTAAATCGTGTTTTCACGCTCGATTCTCTTATCTGCCGCTTGTTTTTCATATCTTGTTCCATTGTCTTCAATGCAGAATTGAGCGCAGAATCGATCAGGCGGGAGATCGGACGTGTCGGAAATGATCTATCGAGCCATCTAAATGACTCAGAATCGCGTGGTGTATTCCCAGCATCAGGTTGATTCAGACATATGTAAATAAGTGATTTTGCGCCCACTGGATCTAAAATCAATACGATTGGCTGCAACAAGTGATAAGTGGGGTTACTCACACCCCCACCATTAAAAGTAAAAAATATATCTCAGAAAACACTCATGCGCCTATATGTACCATCACATATACATTCTTTTATTCAAACTCATAAATACAAAGGCATGAATCCCCTATAAAACCAGATAAAATTACCTATGAATGCAAAAAACACTAACCAACTCTCTCAGTGCCACCGCCCTATGGCACACCGCCTGGCACACACCACAACAGGTACCTATAGCTTGATTCGCTGAGTAAAATTCGTTTCCTAGCATATAATTGCACTACTTCCTATGACACCTATCTATTCCCATAAGGGTATTACACTTCGCTTTAGATAAGATAAGCTGGAATTGCTGAAATTGCATTCATAGGTACTTTTATCTGGTTTTATAGGGGATTCATGCCTCCTCAAGTGGTAGACAGGTCATGTGTATGCTCGGTGTGTATTCGACCCCACAAGTGGGGCTTGCACTCTTTTGCAGGTAGGCACTAGTCTGTTTTTAAGTAGCGCTGCTCATTTCCTTGCTATGTACTAATGTAATTTGGTTTTGGTCAGCTGCTCCCACTTAACAGCCATGCTTTTGGTGTATATGCAGAGCTTCTGTTTGGGTTCAAGGTGCGTTTGTAGGTCCTGGGGGGGCTCAGCGCATCTCTGATGGAGGCCATTCGGAGGCAGCCTGGTGATGCGTTGATCCACCTTTTGCGCGATTCATGCCTTTGTATTTATGATTTTGAATAAAAGAATGTATATGTGATGGTACATATACGCGCATAAGTGTTTTCTGAGATATATTGATTCAGACATAACTGACCAGAAAGAACAGCAGGACTGCCAGGCAAATGGTATAGATTAAAACAAAACAAATATGGCAGCCTCCATATAGCTCTGACCCTCTAAGGCAGACATCTGATCGGTGACGTTACACACGCGCCCCCGTGCTATGACGCCAGCAACCACGTGGGGGGCCCTCAGCATGATTGGCGGCAGGTAAAGTATAACTGCATGGGCATGGTGGGCATGGTGACAAAAATTAGGGTGACAGCGGCCGGGGCAGCGAAATGGCATCACAAGGCTGAATCCTGCAAGATTTCATGCAGAGATCAGCATACATTTTATGGTGGCCCACAGATCTGTCTCCAGTCAGAGAGAGACCTGTCTTTTGGTCGATTAGCCGCCCAAAAAATCACTAGATGTGACAGAAAGGGGGGGGGCGAGGCACAATTTACCACACAGGCCTGCGTCTCACTCCACAGGCTCACTTCAATGTAACAGAAACCTATTAAGCGAAGCCATTCACTTCACAAAACACAAACCGACACAGATAATTTAGCTAATTTTTCCCAGGAAGGGGCAAAACTTCAAACAGACCTCAGTGCTGCGATTTGTGGAAAGCCCCACTGATGAATGAGGGGCTGAATGAGGAGGTTTCCTTCCTCAGGAAAAGCAGAACATATTGCCTGACAACGTGAACATAAAGGCCGGCATCTGGAATGGCGCTTATCCAGTAGCACGCGGCTGATCCGCCGCAGCACACAGCCCAGCACTGTGGAATGGTCATTCCATGTATCCATTCCCCCAAGACTAATGCAGAATTCACTTACAGGAAGCACACAGACAAGAGCTGCTCAGTGCTTCTGACACGGCCTGCATGCAACAAGCAGGAGCGTGGCAAGATAATTACCACAGAAAGGCACGTCAACAACCCGCAACAGAGGATAATTACAGCTCACCTCCAGAAGCATGCCTAAATACACTATGTGACGACCTACTAAGTAGATGAGGCTGTTTATAAAGAATGGATGATCTGATTGGGGTTAAAAGAAAACTGATCGAGAGGGATATGGAGGCTGCCATATTTATTTTCCTTTAAAGAAAAAAAAAATTGTCTGATGCCTGGCCAATTTTACTACTTCCATGTACCGTAAATACTGGAGTATAAGCCGACCCAACTTTTACCTTAAAAAAAAAACATGGAAAAATGTCTGACCCGAGTATAAGCCGGGGGTGGCAAAAGCCACAACCACAATACCACTCACAGCCATGGCCGGCCACAACCATATATTAGAAAAACAGCATAAATTCAGCAGATTGCAATAATAAGCCAGAACATAGGCCTACAATGGAGATGGACATGCAAAGAACTCGTGTTGCAAAGTTTAAGCTGTTATAAAGATAAAGCAAGGAATGCAGAGCCACATAGTCATTTATCTAAAACGTGTTATACGAATGCAAGGGTTCTCACCACTCAGTAGACACTGTCCATGTATGCCTTCCAAGGCTACAACTCAAGATGAGGTTAGCTGGGACCTCCTAGTGGGTGTACTGTGGGGTTACTCAAAGAGTAGGGACTCGAGTATAAGCCGAAACCCCAACTTTTGGGCCACTTTTTTTGGCCCCAAAATTAGGCTTATACTCGAGTATATATGGTAGTATTGGAGCTTACCTACATAGTTTGTTCATAGTATTCAAAGTCCGTGTGCCTCATGCTACATGGCAGTGGTAAAATTGGCCAGTCATCTGCAGATTAAAATGGATGAGTGTATGGAGCTTTAAAGAGAACTCGAGGTGGATCTTCAGGAGGGGGGCCGATAGGACACAGAGGCATTTTCTCTGCCTCCTGACATGTCTCTGTGCCCCCCCCCCCCCCCCCCACAAGATTAGCGACAATGTTTGTCACTAACTCTGAGGTAAACACTGGGCAGAGAAATTCCCTGTTCAAAACGGGCGCTCCTACAGAGTTGGGCAGCTCTCTCTCCCCGGCCACACCCCTGCCTCTCCCAGCATGCTATGAGAGACACACAGCCTCTCAGTGCAGCTTCGTGACCTATAGGTCACAAAAGTGAAAGCGGGCCATTGCGGTCCACGGGAGCGGCGGTTTTTGCGACTACCTGTTTCCGCTCAGCCCCGTGGATCAGGTAGCTTACTTTTATTTTTTTTCATTTTTTGAGCCCACCTCAGTCTTGAGTTTTGAGGGAAGCCAATTAAATTATCTGTACATTTTTGGGTTGTGGGAGAAAACCGGAGTGCCTGGAGGAGAACACAAAGGCGAGCAGAACATACAAACTCAAGAGTTACGAGGAAAGAATGCGATCCACTATGCCGCCATGAGGCAGACCTTGTGCCTTACTACCTAGGCAAAGATCCCCGATAAGAGCGGTTGAGGTAATATTTACTGACCAAAGGAACACTGGACATACATTTAGTAATATGAAAGCAATGTATATTTGCAGGGTTGGAATGTACTTAAGGGACAACTGTAAGGAGAGGGATTTATTTATTTCCTTTTAAGCAACACCAGTTGACTGGCTATCCTGCTGATCCTCTGCAGCCAATACTTTCAGCCATAGACCCTGAACAAGCATGCAGCAGACCAGGTGTTTCTGACATTGTCAGATCTGACAAGATTAGCTGCATGTTTGTTTCTGGTGTGATTCAGACACTACTGCAGCCAAATATATAAGCAGGGCTGCCAGGCAACTGGTATTGCTTAAAAGGAAGTAAATATGTCAGCCTTCATATTCTTTTCACTTCAGTTGTCATTTAAAGGGAACCTAAAGTGGAATAAAAGTGGGCTGCTTAACTTAACCTGGGGCGTCTTCTGTGCCCTCGCCATCATTCTGCACTCCTCTGTTCAGCTGCAGTGCCCTTCTGACAGCTGCATGCAAGGCCCAAGGCTATGCACCTCCTGATCGCACTCTCTTGGACCATATAAATTGCTACTGAGCATGTGCAGAATTCTCCCAGGTGTGGGAGCGTAATATATATAGCCCACACAGTAGCCCATGACTGGCCCAGTCAGCCAGCTTTCAGAGGGGCGCGGCAGCTGAACAGAGCAGTGTGGAATGATGGCAAGAGCACAGAAGGACTGCAGGAGGCTGGAAAAAGCCCAATGTAAGTAAAACTGTCCACTTTAGGTATACTTTAAGTGTGGGTCTCCTTTAAACAAGCGACTTAGATAAAAGAAGAGTTCAGAAACTGGAAGCAAATTCTGTTCCTCAGTCAGTTAAAAAGCAATGAGGTTGCCACATGATTCTGCCCAGGGTGGAGATGATGTTTTATCCGCATGATTCACAGTTCTCTAGCAGCACACAGTACAGAGAAGTACAGTTCTGTGAGTCACACTTCACAACCCATGATACGAATATGAGTAAGAGGAGGTCGCTGGGTAAAATATTAGAAAAATTGAGACAGTTGTCTTGGCAATTCCATCAACAGAGCTGTGGCTTCCCCACAAACACGTGTTGGTCCGTCCGTGTGCCTTCATGTGCAGATGCACTGCTGTCCAATTCCATATACAGTTATTATATACTGTACTGTACAGAAGGCTCAGACAACTTTCAATAGAATTCTAATTCAGTAGAAGAAAAGAAAGCAATCTCTTTCAGCTGTCTAAAGGTGGCCACACACACACACGATACAATAAAATGATCCGATTTTACAGTAATTCGATAAAAACTATCGTATCTCTCTCGAAAAAAAAAATTTGAACGTTTTTTTTTCATTAGACTGAAAAATCCGATCGGATTTCCCGTTTTTTTTCCGATTTAAATCGATCCAGAATGCCAGATGTTTATCTTCAATTTCTACTAAAGATTGTATGGTGTGTGTCGGATTGTTAATTTATTAATATACACACCCTAGCCATTTTCTGTGAGTTTCCAATCATTTTTATCATAATTGAGGAAAAAAATTGAACATAGGTGTGTGGTACATTGGTCATATTTTTGAAATGTTACAATCAGTCAGAAAAATTGATTGCAGTTCTTAAATTGAACAGATATTTAAAAAATTGTATGGTGTGTGGCCACCTTAATAGTGAACACAAGTTCAGCTTGCTTACTTTACTTTTGTGCATGCAGAACACAGACATTCCACAGCACTCCCAGTAGAGGCTGCCAGATGGGAGTGGCCTGCTGTCAATCATTTGATTGGTCAAGAAAAGAGTAGAAGCCATGTTTACAAAGCGCAGGATGACCTTGCTGTCAATGCACCTTCATCTACTACAACCTGTTCTGTTTGCGCCATTTCCTATATAACATTGCATGGCCCTTTTGCACTTAAGCCCCATCTACACCATACAATTTTTTTCCCGATTCATTGATTCGATTCAATCCGACATATCCGATTGAATCGAATCAAATCCCAATCGGACATGTCAGATTGAATCGAATTGGACAAAAAAAAAAAATTGTATGGTGTAGATGGGGCTTTAGAAATGCAATCACAAACACACTGCTCCTAGAGGTGCTCAAACCTCAGCTCATTATTGCTTTCTGGCACAAATTTTAGTCTGAGGAAGTGGGTTGTATCCCACGAAACGCATTGTCATTTGTCTAAAGCCATTGGGGTTGATTCACTAAACCGTGCTAACTCAGCACGGCCCGGTACTAATTTTTGGCGAGCGAAAATTCACCACGCGTAAACCAGTGTGCGCATTATAACGCTCGAGAAACACTAGCACGGCCGGGCTATGAGTTAGCATGGTTTAGTGGGTCAGCCCCATTGTGTGAATAAACTCTTATAATAATATACACTTTGTCTTCCCTGAGGTAAGCCACCTCTTTCATTTCTATTTTACTGCTTTTAAGTCTTTTTATACTTCTGGAGTGCCTCTTTTCCCCAATCTGATGTTTCAATCGCGTTTCTTTGGCGCGATTGTGCTACGATTCATTATTTGTATAGCGCCATTGCAGTGTGTTGGCAATTTGCAATGTCGTGAGGAAAAAAAAAAACAAGATGGAAAATATTCTAATTGCCGAATAGCAGAAAAATCGCATAGCGGTGCAATGGCTATGCGACTTTCCTGCACTGCTATACAAAGTATAGGAGATTAATAATGATTGCGATCAAGAGGAAAAACACATCGCAAAATTATCGCACTAATGGAAACGTTCGCGTCGGTTTCCATTTCACTGTACCTAGCATTTTGCGATCTGCAAGTGATTGAAAATCTATCGCAAAACCCTGTTAGTGGAAAAGGGCTCTTATAGTGACTCATGAATATGCTTAATAGTGTGAATAAATAAAAAAAAAAACCAGAGCAAAACTATTTTAAGCCCTGAAATATTATCAGAATGAGTAATGTGGCGTGTGCCCTCCAGAGCCTGGCATCTTCTCTGGCGCTGCCCGTCAGAACGGATGTGGCTCCCTGTTTTTCTGCTCCAGGGATCAGCGTAATTGAGACCTGCTGGCCGGGGTGAAGTGTGGCCGGGAACACTTGACGGATCGCTTGTGCAGCATCTGGGGGGTGGCGGGGGGGGGGGGGGGGGGGGGTATGCACTGACAGAGCGCTCGTGTAGCATCTGGCCGGGATGGAAATTAACTGATGGAACAAGCGGCCACTTTTTACCATCCTGCTTTAATAGGAAAACTTCTCATCCCTGTTACAAAACAAGTCTCTTGTTATTAAACAACACCTGAATTGAGAGGGATATGGAGGCTGCCATATTGATTTCCTTTTAAACAATACCAGTTGCCTGGCTGTCATGCTGATCATCTGCCTCTTAAAGAGTAACTGTCGGGCATAAAATCAATTCTTTATTTTTGTCCGGTAAACAAGTAATAGGGATGCTAACCAGGCAATCCAAAAGTTAAAATCACTATTACTTTTCATGCTGATAAATGATCATTCCCCAGTTTACTTGACTCTTGTTTGGTACACACAAAATTTGGTACACAAAAAGGAAGTTGCAGGGCATGCTGGGATGTCCTTTTTTGCTCCTCTACTTCCCCTCAGACTTAACTAATGCAGCCTGATTGGCTGAAGCCTCTTTCCATCCCTGTTTTCCCCTCCCACACCTCTGTTCCTCACTGATTGGCCAATATTTCTCATGCTGAGACAATGCACTTTCTAAAGTGAAGGGCGGGCAAATCAGGCAGAGGAGAAAAATGACATAAGGATTGGCTTCAAAATAGCCACAGTTAAAATGTAGAAAAATCACTAAAACTAAAATCAAAACGTGGACAGTGCAATACATATATTATGTAAGTAGAGCAAGTATTTATCTACTTATGTGGGTTTTTTTTTTCTGAGATAGTATGGCTGACAACTCCTTTGTAAGGTACCAATACATCTAGCGATTTTGTTGGTCGATCGACCAATAGACAGAGGTCTTTCTGATCGGAGAGGGATCTGTCAGCTGCCCGTACACTGCAGGCGATTCCCGATCGATACATGCGATTCAGATTTGCAATTTTTAGTCGGTACTGCATGCTGTGTTTTTTTTTTTCTTATTTTGATAACGTGCAGGGAAAATCGGAATCGCAAATCCGAACTGCAGTGTGCAGGGGGCCTAAAGGTCATTATGCCGTTGCGTTTGATTTAGAGCAGAGAGGAAGTTCTGAGTTCAGGTCCGCTTTAAAGGACACCTGAACCGAAAGAGACATGAAGGCTGCCATATTTATTTCCTTTATAAACAATACCAGTTACCTTGGTAAAACATATGCAAGTGACAGGTAGAATGCATCAACAGTAAGCAAATTAATCCAGGCAGAACCCGCCCACTCTATCGTCTGCTCAGCATGAAGCTGTCCGTTTGAAGCTGCCAATCAATCAGCTGAGCAAGCAGATTATCTGATGAGATACAGTGACACAACTGACTAGAGAGACACCTTAAGCCAGGCACACACATACAAGGAATGTCGCCCGGCAGGTGTTGCTAGACGATCCCTTGTGAGACACTGTAGGGCTGAGGCTGTACAGAGACGTTGTAGATCCAACACAAGGATGCTACAAAGCTCCATCCCATGGTCTTCATTCTAGTGCCATGGCAACAGCCACTCTCCCAGTGCTGCTCCGGCCCCGCCTACATCAGAGGTCTTTCATAAGATCACTAGTAGATGTGGCCATTGAGATTCTAATCATCCCAGCTTGCATTGAAATGTCATGCAAACAATATGCAACTTAGAAACTGGACAATTAAAATCAGCAGGAAGGGCTCGTTCACACTAGAGGCGCTTTTTCATTTTTCCAAGCGCTGGCGATTTTTCAAAATCGCCCTGAAAGCGCTTACACCTTGCTTTCCTATGCGCTAGTTCAGATTGGGGCTTTCCGTTCGCTTTCAGATTTGAAAAGAGCTGCATGGACCATTTTCAGGGCGATTCCCGATGGGCAGTGATTGCGTTTTGCGATTCTCATTATAGTGAATGAGAATTGTGATGCAATCGATGGCGATCAGCAAAGTGCGAAACGTGGGTGAAAGGCCCGAGTGTGAATTAGTAGGGATGATAAATTAGATGCAAATATCTCCAAGTTCATGCAGATTAGTGTACATTTTTATGCAAATATATGCAGCTTGAAAATGCACCAATCAATTTACACCTGGGTGGGACTTGATTGGTCCATTTTCGAGCTGCATATATTTGCATAAAAATGTACATACAGAAATATTTGCATCTCATGAATCATCCCTAGTGTGACTGGGGCCCAAGAAGAGGGACATACTTGCCTAAGAGAGAAGCCTCTGGATCCTGGATTTACAAATCAGCTGCTCTGCCAAGGCAGCCAGCTGACACAGCTTAGAGATCGAATTACAGTGGTGATTAGTCACAGAGGAGGGGGAATTAGACAGGCTAAACTCTCTAAATACATACAGGGTGCATTTCTCTTTGTTTTTCTGCTGTCCTGTGCAAGAGTTCAGGTCCTCTTTAAATGGGCTGTGAAGCCCCCCATAGGAGCACAGAAGAGAGTCACTGGTGTGGATCTTGTACTTCATCACCTGAATATAATAACCTGGGACTTCGGCTCTTGTTTGTATATAAAGGAAAGTTATACAGGAGAAAAGAGGAAGTACATGTATTGAAAATATGCGTTTTGCAAACACAGGATGCCCAGCCCAGTGACTCAGAAACATCGCATCTGCCGATTGCTTTCTGCAGTAATGCTGAGGGAATGTGAGGACTTCTCCCCACAGTAACCCTGAGGGCAGGTTCACACTCAGCGCAAAACGCTGCGATTTTCCATTGCAAATGTCAGGCGATTTCCCAGGGGTTGCACTTTGCAATTCTCCTTCAGACCAAACTGCAGCATTTCTACAAATCACAAATGCTGCAGTAAGAATGGTCCCGTTACAGTACCATGTTGGTCGCCAGCAACGTGCTGAAAATCACTGCAGTGTGAGCCAGCCCTGGCAAAGAGGATCCTGGGAGCGTTAGGGTACCCAGACATTATGCAATATTGCGGGCCGATCAACTTTCCGATTCGATACGTTTAATAAAATCGGAAGAGAATTGGTGCCGCAATATGGCCATCCATTAATTTCCAGCCAAAATTGGTCAGGAATGGCAGACGTGCCGGTGTGCAGTGCTAAAGGCTCACCTATCCGCCAGCGCGACTCCTGGGGGGTGTCTATGGCTAAAAGTATTAAAGGCAGAGGATAAGCAGGATAGCAAGGCAACTACTAACCTGTAACAGAAAAAAGTGTCCCTGGGGGTACTTACCTTGTGAGAGGAAAGCCTCTGGATCCTATAGAGGATACCCCCGTCCTCCTCCATCCCCCGGTGGTCTTGCTGGGCCCCTCCAAATGGTGGGCATGTAAATATTTACCTTCCCGTCTCCATCGTAGTATCTGCTCACGGCTCGGAAATAGCCGATGCCAGTCGGGTCCGTTCTACTGCGTAGACACAAGTCGCCTGCGCAGTAGAGCGGACCAGTTTGGAATCAGTTATTTCCGCCTTCAACCATCGGGGAGCAGCTACTGCAGGGGAGGTAAATATTTCAGGCAGTACTGCGCCTGCGCCACAACGTGACAAATTGTCGGCTGTGCTTTCGGAGGGGCCCAGGGAGACCACTGTGGGACGGAGGAAGCCTCCATAGGATCCAGAGTCTTCGCCCTCCCGAGGTAAGTACCCCCCAGGTAAGTACCCCCCTTTTTCCTGTTACAGAGTCTCTTTAAAAGGAAATAAGAATGGCAGCTCTAGCTTCAGTTGTCCTTTAAGATTGTACCAGACACAGTTCAGTTGACTTTAAAAAGAGCAGAGACCCTTTTAAACTTTCCTGCACTTAAACCTCATCAGAATCCTTATCGCACCGTTTCTCAGCTGTTTTATCCTCAGCAGTTTACTTTTTAGGAAACCAGTCTGAATTAGACAAGCTGTTAGCGCTGCTGCCTGGCAGCTTCGCTGTTCAGTGTTCACTGCAGGGTTTATGATCTGCATGCCATTCGTATGTTTACTCAGGGCTTGCACAATTTGAGGAAACACACATCTCAAAAACTCAACGCCTGCGTAATTGAGGTCAATCGCTGCGGCCTTAGCACTCGTAAGACAGGGGACGGGACATAAGAATGCAAGCTTCTGGGACAAACATCTTATGCAGCACTTTTTTTTGTGAATTGTAGTGTGAACTTTGTAAATCCCGAAAATAATACAGGGTAGGCAGAAACGCTAGCATTGCGGAAAACTGAGCGAAAACATACAAAATGCAAGTCAATGGGCCGTGTGAAAAAACACATGTTTGCATTCTGCAATGTGCGTTTTTAAAGTGTAACTGTCGGGCATAAAATCAAAAATCAATTCTTTATTTTTCTCTGGTAAACAAGTAATAAGGATGCTAACCAGGCAATCCAAAAGTTGAAATCTCTATTACTTTTCTTGTTGATAAATGATCATTCCCCAGTTCAATTGACTCTTATTTGGTACACACAAATTTGGTATGCAAAAAGGAAGTTGCAGGGCATGCTGGGTTGTCCTTTTTTGCTTCTGTACTTCCCCTCAGACTTAACTAATGCAGCCTGATTGGCTAAAGCCTGTTTCCCCTCCCACAACTCTGTTCCTCTCTGATTGGCCAATGTTTCTCATGCTGAGACAATGCACTTTCTAAAGTGAAGGGCAGGCAAATCAGGAGAGTAAGGGAGGAAATGACATCAGAATTGCCTTTAAAATAGCCACACCTAAAATGGGAAATGCTAAGAAGGCTTTTCTCTTTTACTGCAGAAAAATCACTAAATTTAAAACGTGGACAGTGAGTGCAACACATGCGTTAAGTAGAGCAAGTATTTATCTACCGTACTTATGAGATAGTATGGCTGACAGCTCCTCTTTAAAAAAAACGCTGGTCTTGCTGTATATTTTTCCAAAAAGCATCAAAAACGCATAAAATGAAAGTCAATGGTGATGCAGAGGTATTGCGTTTTAGTGCAGTTTTTACGCCTTAAAAAAAATAAAATAATAATAAAACTAAAAAAAAAAAACAAAAAAAAAAAAACAAACTAGTTGGATGATGTATTTCCGCTTCCCGTTGACTTCCTAGTGATTTGCATAAAGCGCGTGGAAAAAAGCGCATGCAAAACGCATACAACACGCATATGCGATTTATGTATGCAAACGCATTAAAAATGCAGGCAAAATGCATGTGCTTGGAACAAAAACACAAACACACAAACGCTACCTTTCCCGCACTGCCTAGCGTGTTCCTACCCCCAAACTTCCAGGCATCCTATAGATTCTCCCTGGTGCAGAAGTCAGATTCAGCTTAGAAATGATGCAGACAGACGTTCTATCCGTATGCATGGTGTCCCATAGGTCAGATGATTCACACGGTCACTTCCTGACATCCCACAGCCATGCGGGGAGAGTACTCCACACATCCGCTCACAAAGAGGCCACAAATCCCTGGATAAACCTGAATACACTCTCATGTCGCCCACAGAAATCCCCAACTTCAGCTATATGGAACTATTCAAGCATATTCAGAAATAAAGCTGGAGTCCAGGTAAATATAGATTTCATCTGGTCATTTATTCATTGCAATAAATGATATATACAGGCAGTACCTGTAATCCCCAGCAAAGCAGCACACAGACTGGGACAGGGAAGTGCAGTGTAGCATGGCCAGTTGTATACAGGGAACTTCCATAGAGGACGGGATATGCAGGAATGACTAGTCTGCAAGGATCTTCTGAATGGAATATGAAGAGAAGTGTCAAACACTGCACAGCCACTTGTGGACGAGCGGCTAATGCTGGGTACACACAGTACAATCTTCCACTCGATAGATGGATCCGGTAGAGAATATCCAGCATGTCCGATATTCCTTCCGATCGATTTTACGCTCTACGCTCGATTTCTCTTAGAAGTGAATGGAAATAGATAAGTCTCTGGACTATCCACAGGCTTCACTCTACCTAGGTAAGTATCTAACATAAAAACAAAACAAAAAAACCCACCTCTCTCATTCCAATGGACCAATTGTCCAGCAGCTACAATTGTAACCCTAAGGGCCCTTTCACACTGGGGCAGTGCACTATTTTTACCGCACCCCACCGCCGGGCAATGAAAGTCTATGGGCAATTACTCAATAAAAAGTGCGCTCCCTCACTCCTGGTACACTCCCAAATTACAGGCAAAATATATACAAAAGATTATAACAAAAATAAATATATAAAAAAAACGTATATGTGGCTCAGTTCATCATTTTACGTGTCCATGGATCGCAGAATCAGTCACCAAGCATGTAGTGTGTAATCCAATTTCTGTCAAAATAATCCTGCGCTCACATGTATCTCCTCCACTCCGTGTTTGTATCATTCATAAGAAAAAAAGGGGGAGAAACAAAGACATAGCGTGATACTGTTTCAATAGCCTATCACTTATTATATAAACCAAAAACCTTAATCCACCAACATTCAGTTGATATATGTTCCCACCATGTGCTACCGCTGCCGAGCCACAGACAGCAGGAAAAACTTTATGCAGTAAGCACGCACTCCAAAATGTCCAAACAGTGAAGTAGACACCCTCACAGTGATTGAACCACAGATAGAGTCTCACAGGTCCTCACCATCTAAAGTAGCTGCCCAGACACAGACAGCAATAAAGGCCCACGAGTTCAGTTCACCTCCTCCTGTGTACAAGTTGTAACACCACCACCACTAGCCTCTCACCTTCTTGGTTGCTGCCCAGATTATAAGACAGCAGCCACACTTTAGCTATATCCCCAACACTTTCCACAGCGTTTCTTCAGCGGTACAGACAGATCTCCCAGCTTAAAAGGCTTGTTAGACCTAATGACTGAAGGAGCTTGACATAGTGTAAAACTGTATCATTTATTAAAAAATTAAAAGTAGTGCACTCACATCTTCCCAGTAAAAAATGCGCATATCAGCAAGACAGATCCAGCATGTTGACTCGCCCACGCCTCTAAGCTCCGCCCTATGGGGACTTTCATACTGCCACATTACAGTGTGACGCGACAGAAGTGACATTTTAGCAGCATCCCCTGAACTACATTACCGTGCGGCTTCTGCGTCGGCCCGGAAGTCATGTTAGTCTATGGCGACGTGTGGACAACGTCACAGCGCGCATGCGGGGAAGTGTATTTTAACAATATGCTTCCGCATACCCGAAGCAGGAAGTGACAGCAAGCACGCCTCACTTCCTGCTAAAGGGGAACACCCTGCAATAGTACGGTGTTCTCTGAAGGCCCGTTTTTTGGCAGTGCGATGTGTTGCGCATCGCTGACGTTGGTTTGCAGTCTGAAACCAGCTTAGAGCTGACGAAGCAAGAAGGTGGCTCACAATGATATCACCTAATGAGCGTTTCCTGATCCATCCCTGTACCCATAGAAACGATCACTCATCACAAAAAAAAACAGAAAAATCACAGTGGCTACTGGATCTTTCACTTTCTTTTCACCATTTACTGTATGCCATTGTTAGTGTTTTTATATACAGTACTTTTTTTGTAATCTTTGAGGCATTCATTTGCCTTTTCTTTAATACTCCTCCACATCCTGAGTATCTACAATACTGAACGCACCTCTGTGCACTACCGTAGAAATACTGCACGTTTTTAAAGCGGACCTAAACTCAGAACTTCCTTTCTGCTCGAAAAGAAAAGCAACAGCATAATAACCTTTCTTTGCTATGCTGGGAATACACAAATGAGATTTTTCAGCAGATTTACTGTCCGATCGATTTTCCGAACGATTTTTCCGATTGTTTTCAGATCGATTTCCATTCACTTCTATGAGAAATCGATCAGAAAGACGATCAAAAATCAGATCGGACATGTCGAAAATTATCGAACCATCTATCTGCCAAAAAAGCTCATGGTGTATTCCCAGCATTACAGCTGATAGAAATCATGCAAGAAATCTGCAATGTATCCACTTCCTGCTTTCATGGAAGCAGCCATAGGGTTAACAACCTTGGTTTACAAAGTAGCTGCTCTGCCACGGCAGCCAGCTGACATAGCCGAGAGATCAAATTGCACTGGTGATTAGTCACAGATGAGAGGGCATTAGACTTATTAGAGCTAAACTCTCTAAATACATACAGGGTGCACTTGTCCCAGTCCACAATGGAAATGCAATGCGACTCCTATATAGCTGCACTGATACAGCTATCGGCTATTGAGCAGAAAGGGGCTGAATTAAGGCTGGTTCACATTAGCGTTCGCTATCCGGATTTTCCGGATCTGATCCGGACCGCATACTGTACAAACGGAACGTACGTTTCGCATAGCAATGCAAAGGCTATGCAGACGTTAACACACGTCCGTTACGTACGTATCGGAGCCGGATCGGATCCGGACTCTTTTCCAACATGCGCTATTTTTTGGGTCCGGATCTCCGGCCCACGCACCCGGACCGGAGCCTGACAGCACCATCCGGAACACAGAAACCAATGGGGAACGGAAGGCACAGAACACACTGCCTACAAAAACCTGACGTTCTACCCCACTTCCTATGCGTATCCAAGCGGCCTTTTCGGATGGGGACACATGGGCCAAGCATGTCTGGAGTGGAGCAGCAGTGACAGACGTGCTGGAGCTGTTTGGCAGAATGTCGGAGGTGGAGGTGAGGCCTACAGCGGAGGAACCAGATTCTACAGGTGCACCAGGTGCACCTTCTGCTGACCCCAACATTTTTTTCTATTTAAATTTCACTATTTTTTGCCCACGGATCCGGATGGCAGCCTGATGCATGCCTGATACAAACGGACCGGATCCGGATCGGAACCGTACAGTTCTGATCAGGAACAGGTCAGGATCCGATCAGGATCCGATCAGGATCCGGTCCATTTACTTGCCAAAACGCAAGTGTGAACGGGGCTCAACAATAAAGACAGTGCATCAGTGTGACACCTCCTGCCTGGTGAAGTGCTGTAATTAGGATTAGCACTGATTGCAGTCACATGTCGCATATCAATAAGCTTGTTTGGACTACATAACTGCAAGGCCAGAGCAGATAGCAGGAGTGTGGGTGTCTGCACTGTAAACAGTCACATAATGGAGGGAGCAGTGGCTGGCAATAAAGGGGTTAATGTAGGGCTGCTATGCTTATATTCAATACCATGTATGTAAAGTGCCTGTAAACTCTGAATACTGGCAGTCTAGACTCCCACTTAGCTGAATGTATTGTCCTCTGACCACTCCACCCATCTGACCAGCCGAGATAAGCTGGGCTATCAGTGAACTTTACCTAAAATACTGCAGCACCAGAGGAAGAGAGCGGATTGGAGCACAATACTCGCATGCCAACGCCCATTACTGACGCTCGCTGGATTGTGACTTTAAAACACAGAGAAATGTACAGTGTTTGTATTTAGAGAGTTTAGCCTGTCTAATACCACCTCATCTGTGACTAATCATCACTGTAATTTGATCTCTCAGCTGCATCAGCTCAGGAATTTGACGTGGCAGAGCAGCTAATTTGTATAATACAGGATGTTAACTCTATGTCTGCTTTCGTGAAAGCAAGGAGGTAACACTGCAGATTTATATCAGCTGTGACAAAGAAATGCTTTAAAAAAAAAAAGTTATTATGCTGTTGCTTATCATTTAGAGCAGATAGGAAGTACAGTACAGAGTTCAGGTCTGCTTTAAAGGAGAACACCCCGGAGGGGACATGTGTCCAAGTCTTAATAAGCAATCAGAACAAAGGTGGCCATATACTTATGGATGTTTCCTATCGATATCTGGCAGATTCAGTCACTGTGATTGAATCTGCTACAAATCGATGCCGCAAAGAAAGCCTATCGATTCCGAGCCGAAATCTAGTTAGCTGGTTAATCGCACTGAATGGAAACTATAGTAGTAGCAGCATTCAATCACAGGACAGCCAACATGCTGGCAGCAGAGCTTACAATCAACTATCTGCCAGCTTGGGTATTCTCTCCATCCCCTCCAAGCGCTCCTCACTGTTTCTTCCCCTTCGGGGTGCCTGTGTCACTTTAGTGTTCACTAGAGGCCTCTAGTAGCCTTGTAAAGTATGTCCCATGGTGCCCCTAGTGTTTGGCCTCTAGTTTTATCACATGACAGAGGTGCCCCGGGAGAGAAGAGACAGGGAGCAGGAGCAGCAGGCATTGGAGAGAAAATGCACTGGCGAACAGGTGAGTGTACTACATTTCACAGCATGCATGGAGGACAGTGACACCACCACCAGAGCTTTAAAGGAGAACTGTAGTGAGAGGTATATGGAGACTGCCATATTTATTTCCTTTTAAGCAATACCAGCTGCCTGGCTATTCAGCTAATCCTCTGCCTCTAATACTTTCAGCCATAGGCCCTGAACAAGCATGCAGCAGATCAGGTGTTTCTGACAAATTTAGACAGATATGACAAGATTAGCTGCATGCTGGTTTCTGGTGTGATTCAGACACTTCTTTAGGCAAATAGACCATCAGGGCTGCCAGGCAACTGGTATTGCTTAAAAGGGAATAAATATGGCAGCCTCCATATACCTCTCACTACAGTTCTCCTTTAAAGAACAAGCGACACCCATGCTAACCTAGAAATAAAACACATACCGTATATAAGTAGATAAATACTATCTCTACTTACATAACAGATGTATTGTGCTATCCACATAATGAATCCTGTGAATTTTATAAAGGAAAAGCAGAAAATCCTTTTCTAGGCATTGTCCATCTTGCCAAGCTAATGCTGACATCATATCCCCCCTGACTCTTGTTTCACCCCTCCCTTCTCTTGCTCATTGTGTATTCATTAGCTGCCCTCCTCCCAGAGTCTTTTTTTTTTATTTACACATCCAATCACTGAGTCACCTCAGCCTTGCTTGTAAACACAAGTGATCAGCTAGGCAGTGAAATAAATGGAAGAGGAGGAATATATTATAGATAAAAAGAACCCCCAGCATTCAAAAGAACTCCCAGCATTCAACTTTTTGGCACAGTTTGGCACTAGGGCCAGCGCTCCTAAAGTATGTGATAACGCCAAACCATAACAGCAGAAAAAAGTTTTGAATACAGGATTAGCATCTTTATCACTAAATACACTCAGACCAGTTGCTGTTGAAATTTGATTTTTATGGTGACAATACCGCTTTAAACTGCAGCAGTTAGTAGGCCTAGAGGAGCAGCCCCTCATAGGTAAGTAATGCCCATCACCAACCCACCCAACAGCACCCTATCACAAACTATCATAAACCTCCTCTATGGCTCTGGAGAAGTTCCCCGACATCCCTGCAATGCATGCAGAGGTCTCAGGGGAAGAGAAGGGTTTTCTTCTTTTCTGTCAACAAAAGCTTAAAGTTTACTTTCAAAGGAATTCTTTAGCTTGTGGGGTATGACAGCAGAGGAGATAATGCGGTGTGACAGAAGCGTGAGAAGCCCCGAGCAGCAGAGGAACGCAGAGAGCAAAGAAAGGCAGGAGGACAGCATTACATTCCAGGACTGTGTGGTCCTATTTAACCGCAGAGCATAACCTTCACTCCACCAGGCGGCGCCCTACACTCAACTACTCTGCCCCAGCAGCACTATGGTAAAATGCATAGACTACAGGGGGTAATTTTGTAACCTGATGGATACCAGGAATAGGCAGCCAGCGCCCAATAAGTAGTGGAAGAGGGGGAGTATTCAGCAGCCAGGGGGTGGGGTGCTTGGTGGCGGTAGGGAGTCTCTAAGTTATGAGTTTGGCATTGGTAGGGGGAGGAGTCATAGGAGACAAGGGTTAGGTTTAGTGTTAAGTATCTACAGATTTTGCATCAGGGGTCGGAAGAGGGAGGACTTGTGTGAGAATAGCTTCCCATACCCTATCAGCTGTCTTATACAGATTAGAATGTCAGTCTTCAAAAAAAAAAAAATCACCTCTACTAGAAATAAATTAAAAACTAGGGCACCCAACAAATGAAGCAAACATCTGATCGAGAATGACTGTATTTTGTTGCTTTGAAGGGGAGGACAGCGCAGCACACAGCAGTACGCTTTCTGGTGGTCGTGGTGAAAACAGGAACAACACATTGTCGGCAGAGTCGGCCACTACCAGACACCTCTGCCAAGTTCGGTCTATTGTGTGTACAATGCTTTAGGCTGGAAGTGGGAGGAGCATCAATCTGATGACTCAATGGTGTGCTGCTGCTCTGAACAGTCCAATCAGAATTTACTTATTTTTGACTTTGCTGTCTGAATAGGTTATATAAATCAATTCAATGTGGACCACAGGACTGGCTGGACATAGTTACAGAACGCTGCTAGATGAGGTTGCCACATATACTGGAATTTATAGGAGTAGATAGCTGGAGCTGTTGGCTTTCTTTCTTCCGATTTCACAATGCTCCTGTAGTGCAGCGACGGTCGTTTGCCTACGTAGATTGTCTATAAGCCCACACACAAATCAACGGTCTCCAGCCACACTTTCTGGAAAAACAATCTGTCTTTTGTGCTGAATCGGGGCAGAATCCTCCTTCTCCAAAGATGGTGAAATAATCAGAGTCCTCCAGAACTGTCACGGACAAACTGTTCCTGCCAAAGGCAAGCGCATGCTGCCGATGTACAGAATAGGAGATGGGATTTTTTTTTTTCCTAGTCAGATTTCACACACTTCAAACAAGATGCGGATAAGCTGAACTTCAGGCAATAATATTCTTCTTCTTGTGACTGACATCTAAATTATAAAGAGATCAGCCCTGCCCTCAGGATTGCTGGTGTTTTGCAGAAGTTGGAACAGAGTATTGGGCCAGAACGTTATTTCACCAATCGTCTTCTCAGCCTGGAGACTGCACTTTGCTGCAGGGCTAACTAGAGTCTCATGCAGAGTCCTGGACACACCCCCTTTCACCTCTATCACCTATCTCAAGGCACTTTAGCACTTCAAATAGGCAGCTGCTTCATAACACTGGAGAGAAGTTGCACTGCCTCTCTAAACCAGCCCACCCATCAGTCTCATCTCTTACTGGGGTGCCTGAAAGCCGCAGATGGGAGCCCAACGGTCATGTAAATGGGCCCTTATTATGGCTAGGGCCCTCAGGATCCTTTCCATACTGAGCAGGTCAGTAGAAAGCAGTATATAGACTACTTAAAGCACCCCTGAACTGGGGCAAAATCTATTAAAAAAAAAATAAAAAAAAAAAAAATGGTGGGCTAGATTACCAATTTAGGAATGTCCTGGCTTTGTTTGTTGCCATTGGAGTTGCCCCATTGTAGGTCCTTGTTGCTCCTGCACCACCCAGAAATGCCTTCAAGCAACGCAAAGTGCGCAGGTGCAAGTTTATAAACTGCGGCTGTGCAGTGAAAGAAGGCATTCATGGGGGAGCGCCTATTTTCTCTGTGTCCGCCTGGTTAGGACCTTGCGCCTGTGCAGTTCCATGTCACATGCAGTTGCTAGGGGAAGCTTCATGGTTTTCATATTCAACTGGAGGATTCCGATGAATATGAAACGACTGGGAACGGAGGGACTCCGTAGACAACAAGCAACGCTAGGACACGTACAAAGGTAATCTAGACCACCATGAGCAGTTTACCCCTGTTCAGGAGTACTTTAATATAATTGTGTACTTATACAGCAGTGAGTATAGTCAGATCATTGTTCTCTTCCTTGCACTCAATGGCACAGGAGCAATCACCAGCTTTTATCCGGGCCCTGATGTCACGTGGCACGCATCAGGAGCTTACGGGGAGGAGAGCTGGGGCATATGCTGTGTGGCAGGGTGAAGAGGAGACAGCGGAGCTGTGGCAACATAAGTATGTGTACGCTGTGCTACTGCTCTTAAAGAGAAACCATAACCTCCCACAGTGTGATGTCACACTGCGGGAGCCTTGTGGCATTGTGGGAAATAACAGCTGTTTCCAAAAAATTAAGCACTTTTTCTTTCAGGTTATTTTCACTTAAGTTCCTCTTTAATAAAGGGGTAGGGAGAGTCGTGGGGACACCTTGCCCCCCCATACACACAGTCATGTGGGCTATTAATACATGCAAGAATATGAGCAAATCTTGTGCTTTATACGGTGTGCTGCCCGCTAGACTCAGATGATAATCTCCGGATTTCTGGAAGGAATTCCTGCAAAGCTCATCCAGCCAAGAAAAAAAAAAGAAAAGTCGTAAGAACGTCACAACTTTCAGAAAAACAGACGCCGTGCAGCACACACAGTCCTGAATATCAGATGCTATATCCATACTGGCATAAAACCGTTAATAGGTCACATGTGGAGGCTGGCGATCCCGCGCACTGCTTGGCAGGCGCAGCAGCTACTGAATATTCCCTTCAGCCAGCAAAATATGTTCCTATTCTCCGTTGTGGATGGTCTACCTTATAATCTGCGGCAGAACTTCATTAACTCTAAAAACAGAGGCTGAATCTGTAGCTTGAAGCGATGATTGCTTTAGATTTGTGAACAGCCTACCACGGGGAGGGGGGGGGGGGCGGGGGGCTTGGAGGACAACAAACTAAAAAGGAGAACTCACATATATCAAGTCTTGCAGTTGAGCTTTGACTATTGCATTCATTTTGTGTGAAAGCCATAGGCACACTTTGCACCCCAGGGGTTCTGGATGGTAGCTGGTAGCACTCCTGTCTCCATGTCTGAAGGCATACTTGACCAATTGGTCAAATAGCTTTAACAGGGTGGACAGCGGTGGACTAAGGACATGGAGATAGGGGCCGGGAAAAGCTACAGGTATATGGGATCCAGAGCCTTTCCTCTCCATGAGTGAGTATGTGACTTTTTTTTTTTTTTTTTTTTTTTAATCCAAGATGCTTCAGTGTTTGAATAATGCAATTGCACAAGATGCTCAAAGTGGTCACCATAAGCACCCAGACATTGATTTCGGTGAACTACAGCCTGGATAACATTGACTAATGTCCACAGTTATTGCTCAAGTTCATCTCGGTCCTCCAACTAGCCATGCCAGACACGGAGACAGGTCACGATGGCGATTTACTGACTGGACGACACCGCAGCCATTCTAACCACATGCTCATTTGAGTTATTGGCTCAGCACTTGCCAGTGGCCAGCACTGCTCTAGGATTTATCTGTCTACTAGTTTGATGAAAAGGATGCTTGACGCATATCGTGGATGTACAACACTAACTTTTTATAAACCTGTTGTCACAATTATTGAAACGTCCACATTTTGCCTCTGAAGAAGCGACCGATTTAAAGGCAGCGAAACGCGCGTCAGACAATTTTGATATCCAATAGGTTGGCACATGGACTTCTTATGATATTGGTTATATGCATTGACCTATTTTAAGGGGATGATTAAAACCTATGTTTTGAAAATCCTACTGTGATGGATTGACAGACCTGTTAAACCCTCACTTTATGTATTAGTTCCTCGCTGCTTATTCTGATCTATGGAGGGGTGGTCTATGTTTTACCTGTACTAATTATATATTGCAAGTTCATCTCCGCCAATCTATTTGGCTCTCTCCTGATGGATCACATGACATCAACAATGGCAGCTACCGACACCTTCAGAGAAAACAGAACATTACACTAAACATCGCTGCCATAAATTAATTCAGGTTTTACAACAGGCCATGGATAACCACTGTTGAAGTGTGTACACCCCCTCCCTTAAAAAAATTCACCCAAGTGCTTTCATGTCCCCTGGCTGATTCTGCGTATGCCATTATCTCAATTCTCTTATCTCCGTCTACTTAATCATCAGCTGCCTCTTCAGCACGGTCACAACGGAGATATTATCATCTCCAAAATTATGTCAACAGAACATTATTAACCAGAAACATCCATCCGTGACCTTGGAGTGTTCCGGCCACCAAACCGAGAGGACATTGGTGCAATGACCGATGAAGGAATTCACTGGCGATCACAAACACTGGAGGGGTCTTCTGGCCTCCTCCTTTAGCAGGAGATTAGAGGAAACTTTCGAAATAGGCATGGTGGTCTGAAGACTCAGACAGATGAACAGAAACGCATGTGAGATCCAGACGGATCAGCTGTCCCTTCTCTTCTGCCGAGAGAGAAGCCAGAAAACACCAGTTGTTACTTTTCACATTCGAAGATCGCTGGGAGGAAAGCATCCGAGGAATGCAACCTTTCCGAGGGTAAATCTGCTGCCTGGCTTCAAAGATGGAAGAGATTCAGGCCCGGAGAATTATGTCAGGAAAGCAGATCAGCCGCCTCCCTAAGCCAGCCAATTGAGCGGCTTATCTGTTATCAAAAATTAATAACACGTCCTTAATATGCAAATTAACCTAAGCTGGCTAAAAGTTTAAGCCAACTTCAAGTGAAATACAAAATAAAATGTAAGATTTAGCAAATAGTGTTTGTAAAGTGAAAATAAATAAAAATTGTAGCTCGTTTTTGGATGGCTTGTTTAAAAGAAAAGTTCTGATGAAAGCATGGCATTGCCCATGATGCTGGGCATACACGGAGCGATCCGGTAGCTCGATTAGGTGCCGGATAGACTCCCGCCGCGTCCCCCCGGATCGATTGCCGCTCGTAACCGCGGGCGCTTCCTTATCTTCCGCTTGATTCCCCGCCTGCGGGGATCGAACCGCGCGGTGATCGGACCTGTCGGAAATTATCAATCGAGCCATCAGCGGCTCGATTGATTAAAAAAAAAAAAAAAAAAAGTGCAGTGTATGCCCGACATAATGCTTCGAGTAGAAGTCACAGGATCACTGAGAAAACATCTCAGTTACGGCTACTGCTGGATCACTCTACAGACCCGCACTTCTACAGCCCCTACTGAATTCTGCTGCCCGCCTTCTCCACCTCTCCTCCCGCTCCTCTGATGCAGCCCCTCTCTGCCAATCCCTCCATTGGCTACAGATTACCCAAACGCCTTACCCTATCTTACAGAGCTCAATCAGAAGTTGTCACTTCCATACATTTCCTCATTAATCTCCAGATACCATCCCACCCGGAAACCTTCGCTCCTCCCAGGAGACCCTCTTGTCCTATAGCTTAGTAACCTCCCCTCACTCCTGCATCCAGGACTTCTCACAATTGTTCCCTCTCTTTTGGAACTCTCGACCACAGCTTTTCGGTCATGCTCTGAGCCTGGAAACCTTCATGCAGGGGTCACACATATTCATTCTAAGACACAATCACAGTGCAGTGGAAGCAACATGCTTTTTCCCACAGCAGTGAAAAAAAAACCTGCACTGCTGCCCTTTTTTCCCCCACACATGGCATGCAATTCCCTATAACTAATAGTCAGCTGCTCTCAACTGGCCGTTGGCCAACAATGCAGAATAGTCCACGGATAAACGTTGTTGCTTTTCTGCTGCTTCAAGTGTGACCCCTGCGTCAAAAGTGCTTTCTTTTCAGACAATCTATAATTTGCTATAGGTAGCATTGGAGGCTTAGGCCTCGTTCACATCATTTAGCGCAGATGGCTGTGCGATTGGAACGCAACGCGTCCGATCGCACGCCATCTGCGCTCCTATGCGCTGCGCTGCAGATACCATTCATTACAATGAATGGGATCTGCCCTGCGATTCCCAAAAATGCGTGCAGCAGGCGATAGCGCAATCGCGCTGCCACGCAGCGCATATGATGGGAACGGTAGAAGGGCTGTCTATGCCCTTCTACCGTTCTTGCGCGTCGCACACTATACGCGCTGCCAAAATGCGGACGGCAGCGCGTATAGTCTGAACGAGGCCTAACTGCCTCATCTACTATCCCTTGTGTCTCTCCTCCTCCCCTAGTGACTCCACCCACTTACCTCTAGTTTGTATGCTCGCAAGGGCAGGGACCTCCTCCTAGTCCTCCTCATATGAACCAGTATGGGTGATGGCTCAAACTACACACCAACTTTGTACCCACAAGTATTTATACTTGTACTACTTGATGTCCTGACTGTACAGGGTTTTGAGCTTGTCATGTATCTATGCTCTACATTATTTGATTTGTACTATATACAGCGCTGTATAAATAAAAACAACAAGGCTGACCTATGAAAAAAGCTTGATGGTAGGATGAATAAAGTAAACTACGTCGGTGTTCCCGCTCTTCCTGTCCTGCTGACTGGCAGATCCAGCATGATCTGGGGTGTCACTTGAATGCTGCTGTTCTGCCCTGATTGACATGTGAATGGCTGACTGACTGACATCTCAGCAGAGGGATGGGTGGATGAGCCTGGGATGAGGTTTCTCCACCCGCAGCTTACAGCTTTCTGAAGAACATCAACATTTCCTGTCAGATAGACGTGTCAAAAAGATTATTTCAAACAGGTATGACCAGATTGCCGATCACTTCTATACAAAATCGATCAGAAATCACATTGAACTTGTCGGAAATGATCTATTCGACTCATCTATCTGACAGGAAATCGCATGGTGTATACCAGGCAATAGGCAGATTCAAGGAATGTCTCATAGTGTATGGGTAGTTTAAGTATTAGCAAAGAAAACAGAGAGAAGGCCCGGATTCACATTATTAACTACTTCTGTACCAGCAGTCTCTGCCCCTTAAAGAGAACCTGTACTGAAAATAAAAGTCAAAATAGGCATACTTACCTTCCATGTAGTCTACTCCTCAGTGTCTTTCTCCTGTCCTGCGTCCTATTTGTTCACTGTGATCAAGGGAATTTTCCGTCCTCCATTTTGAAAATAGCCATTACCCATAACGGCTTTCTGGTCAGCACACAGTTAGACTGCAACATCGCCCACTTCAGCCATAGGGAAACATGGACATTGCCTGGTACATCCGTTTTCCTCTCAGCTATAACTGACAGCAACTGATATTTTACTGACAGCAACTGATATATTTCAGATCTGACAAAAAATATTGTCAGAACTGGATGGGATTACTGTCAGAAGAAACCGGTGAGCTTCTGAGAGGAACTGATGGCAAGGTAACTCTGTAATTTTCATTTGAAGTTACCTCATGTGTTTATTTTAAATATTTTTACTCAGTACAGGTTCTCTTTAAGGACCAGAGACTGCTGGCACAGTAAAATGGCACTTACCAACAAATTGCTGCACTCATCCGTCGCCCCCACCGGTCACGCCGTTCTATACACGCCACAGGGCGCTCTCTCTGCCATCCATATGACGGCAGAGTACTGTCAGCTGGTCAGGAGAGGCTTTCATTGGCTCCAGACGCTGTCAATCAATGTAAGCAAATGGGATTGGCTTACAGTGACGACAGGGTCAGGAACCAATGAAATCAGCTCCTGACCGGCTCACGCAGCTCTGCCATTATATAGACGGCAGGGAGACAGCGGCGCAATCGTCGGAAGCAGCAGAACTGCGTGGCAACGAGTGTTGATATCTGCGTCCTGTCAGATCCGCTCAGCCACATGCATGATGTAGATTTCAACTGCGTCGGTCCAGGACCAGTTATTCTATCCTTCTATAGCACTGATGAGGCTTGCCATTGTCATCCCTCAGAGAAGCTCTCAATCTAACCCCTACCACAGTCCAAAGGCAATTATTGGTGAGCCAGCTAATCTCACAACTGTCAGCGGCTGCACAGCTGATCATGTGACCTCATAACAGCCAGTCAGTAAATCTCCTCTGTAAAGTTTGCCATCAGGTGCGCTTTAAGAGAACAAGTATTGGCAGACCTAATTGCAGGCCTGGTTGACATTACAGGCAAATTTGAATGAGGGGGGAGAAAATTTGCTTGAGCAAACGCAAGTGGTGCAGAGCGGCACATTAGGAAGTTGTGTGAACAATTATGGGAAGGGACCAGACAAAGGATTGTGGAAGTTTAATTATACAATGTTTCCTGCAAGTGAGGAAAAGTCGGTTCGCAGAGCAGGCCTGTGACCCGCAGTATAAGATGGCCATCTGTTCCTTTCTTGTTCCTAATTACCAGCTTCATTACACTTAACTCATTTCCCGTATTTACATATCACCAACACAAAGCTGGGGGACACAAACATACATTAAAACTCAGCATATTTACACCAATTCCAGGAAAACTCCTCTCTGGGTTGTGGTTTGGTTTACATTTGTGCCTTGTGAGCAGAGGGGCGGGCCTGAGTTGACCTTGCTTCCCCTCACCTGTGCACAAGCCTAGAGGAGATAATCAAAGACACTTAAAGAGCACCCGAGGCGGATCACATAATTATAGTACACAGAGGCATGTTCCCTGCTAAGTGACATGCCGCTGTTTCCTTCTGCTGCCAGTCCCCCCGGGGCTCTGCTGTCCCCCCAAAATGAGCTACAGGCTAGTGACAATCTGATTGTCACTAGCCATCAATCATCCTGCTCCACTCCGCCTCCTCATCTCACTCCCCCGCCTCCTCATCTCACTCCCCCGCCTCCTCCAATCACTAGCTCAGCCGTGACCCATGAAGTACCTCTGGGTCGCAGCCATCTTGGATTTGTCTGCTGGTGATTGGAGGCTGCGGAGGACGAATGGGGCCATGGAGAGCAGCGTGGAGGAATCCGGGAGGCGGCATGGAGCAAGTAGTATGTCTTTATTTTTGTGATGCTGCCTTGGGTTCTCTTTAACGTGTTCCAAAAGGATTTTGGAAACACACAGGCTACATGACCAGCATGCAGAAGTCTGCAAAAAAAAAACTAGCTCATTAATTTTAGTTCAGAGTGGACTATGTACAGTGATTATCCATCTGTAGTACAGAATCACAAGCCGCCCATTTACTGTTTGCACAGAAACTTTTCTAACTGCCTGCCATCATTAAACGGTACTATAGTCATGCAGGTAGAACAGCATGACATCATTACGCCACAAACTAAGTTGCTGGATCTAATGCACAAGGGACGATTTACATGTAGAATGCTGGGTACACACGATAAGTTTTTTGGTCGATTTTCCGATCGATTTTTGATTCTATTCTCTTATCTATTTCCATTCACTTCTGTGAGAAATCGATCAGAAAAACGATCGAAAAGAAGATCGGACGTGTCAGAAATTATGTATCGAACCATCTGTCGAACACAAAATTGTATGGTGTGTACCTAGCATAAGGCTCCTATGAGGGACTTGAAGGAGACAAAAGGAAACCGAGAGCCCAATATAGTGTAGTATCTCAGTGACAATTAGTCAGGTGTACAACAAAGTAATGGTTATACTCACAAACGTGGGTCGCCACAAAGGCAACCACTGGATAAGCGGGCGGAGAGAATTATAACCAGACCCCGCTCAGGTTTAAGAAGTCTCTCTCTGTAGACAGGAAGGAATGGGGATACACCCCTCCACCAAGGGTGGACTAGACAATTTGTAAAACAGTAACACAGAGGCGCCAAGTAGAGAAAAAAAAAAATCGATTAAAAACTGTTTAAGTTGGTGGACTCACCTCCCTCGTAGAAAGAAAGACCGGACAATGGGATGTTACTCACAGTATAAAGTAACTTTTTTGGAGCTTTTAATAAAAAGTTACTTTATACTGTGAGTAACATCCCATTGTCCGGTCTTTCTTTCTACGAGGGAGGTGAGTCCACCAACTTTTTTTTTTAATCAATTTTACTCTACTTGTGTTACTGCTTTACCTATGAGGGACTTGCTCACACACCCCTTTCGTGCACCCGGAAGGGACACATCCAGAGATGCCCGGAAAGGTTGTATGTTGCTGGCTGGCAGCAGGAAAAGTATTGCAGACTATTACAGTATACAGAAACATTATTGGGGGGGGGGGGGGGCTGTAACTGCTACTAAAGGTGATGTTTTACCTTAAAGGACACCTGAAGTGACAGTGATACCCATGTTTGTAAGTAGTAGTTGTGGAATAAATTTCCCCTTTTTGTGAAAATAATACACTATTGGCCCTCCTGGTCGGTTTTCTGTGTCATTTCTCTTTCCGGTCACTTGGGTTCCACCTTGATCTCGTCAGAACGGACACCCCCATAAAACCTTGAGCCCATTTTAAGGTTCATGCACACCTTCCAACTATCTGCCAAACTTGTGTGGTAAGCCCCATTCACACGCTCAACAGCCGTCTTTTATGCAACACAATTGTCAAACAGCTTTTGTTGTGAAACAAGTTGAAACAACTAAAAAAAAGTATTTTGCTATTGTTCAAAAAGCTGATAAGAAGTCAATCCAACAGTTGGATTGACTTCTTATCAGCTGTTTGAACAATAGCAGAAGACTTTTTTTAGTTGTTTCAACTTGTTTCCCAACAAAAGCTGTATGGGGCTTAAAGACTGCCATACACTGGTCCATTGCCACCAGATGGACCAGCAGATAGATCCCTCTCTGACCGAATCTGATCAAAGAGGGATCTATTGGCTGCCTACACTGCAAACAGATTTTGAATTGATTTCACTATGAAATTGATTCACAATCTGTGGAGCTGCCGCCCCCTGCATACATTACCTGATCCGTCCGGCGCCAGTCCCCCGGTCTCCGCTGTCTCTTCCCTGCTCTGAGCTTCAGCTTCACTTTACTTCCTGTTGGAGGAAGTTTAAACAGTAGAGGGCGCTCTACTGTTTAAACTTCCGATAGGAAGTGAAGCCAGCCGGAGCCCAGTGCGGAGAATGGACAGCAGGGACACGTGCTGGCGGAACAGGTAATGTATTGCCGCTAGCGTCGGTCATTCGAACGCCGATATCGACGCACTCCCGACCCACCAGCGATCGAGTGAAATTTTCCGTGCGGACAGATCGAAGTGATCGATCAATTTTGGACAGAAACCGGTTGATTGGTCATCGTTTGCGCATCCATTTCACAGCAGATTCGATCACAGTGATAGAATCTGCTATCGGCAAAAAATCGACTAAGTGTATGGGCACCTTAACAGACAAGTTTGGTAAATAGTTGGTAGGTGTGTAAGAACCTTAAGGATCGTACTCCTGTTAAAAAAAAAAGCGTACGACCAACCCGACGGCATGATCGACCGCACGACCAAACGATTGCATGACTTGCATTTTCCACACACCAACTAACTGAATGACCAACTCATTAGAATACTACGTCTGCAGTAAGAACGATAGAATGCACAAGAAGGCCACATTCAAAACAAGTACAAGTCATTTAAACGACTTGTACACACATGGCCAACTGCACAATATCAGCCCAACAGTTGTGCGAGTTGATCTGCCAGTTGGATCTGGCGAACTACCTGTTATCAGTCGCTTGTCGTTTGTTACACGTACAGACGCCCACCTGGGTAATAGGTGTATGAGCCTTTAGTAAGAAGCTATATGCTAGTATAATACTAGGTAAACAAGCTTGTCACAAGCCGCAATCTATGTACCACGTTAATCGCTGCTATTGAGAAATAGGCAAAAACATGCACACAATGTCAATTACCTCTCCCCACAGCCTTGTCTTAAGAACAAATAAATATATTTATAAGGGTGGATCCCTTTTTAAAAAAACAAAGCACGGCCTGGCCAGCCCTCTGTTGGTGTGTCAGGCACTAATTCTGGGTAAACAGCGTGATAAAGTCTGAGGACACATGACTCTCAGCCTGTCAGCTATGTCAAAGCATGTTAAACAACAAGCTATATATGTGTCTATAAAGCTCCTCATTAATGTGGCGGACACGCGAGCCCGGCCCAGGTCACCTGCGATACCGCATTACTGCCTGCTTTTTATGGCTGTACAGCAGCGATTGTAGATTTATTGGTAATAATTCTGATAAATGCCTGGCTTTACTGCCTTCTGAGCAAGCCCAGAACACTCCCAGGACTGACAGAAATCAAAGCAAGCCTAATTCATTATACTCACATGTTAGCTGAACAGAACTTGAAGAACGTCTAATGAAAATTGAATTTGTCATGAATCAACAGCTGTTTTTTGTTTCATTGGCTGTTACTGTTCTGCATTTCGTCCCATCCTGCTCTGCAGTCACTGATCCCCTCTGCCCTCTGTCCCATCCCGCTCTGCAGTCACTGATCCCCTCTGCTCTCTGTCCCATCCCGCTCTGCAGTCACTGATCCCCCTCTGTCCCTGATCCCCTCTGCCCCTGATCCCCTCTGTCCCCGATCCCTTCTGCCCTCTGTCCCCGATCCCTTCTGCCCTCTGTCCCCGATCCCTTCTGCCCTCTGTCCCCGATCCCTTCTGCCCTCTGTCCCCGATCCCTTCTGCCCTCTGTCCCCGATCCCTTCTGCCCTCTGTCCCCGATCCCTTCTGCCCTCTGTCCCCGATCCCTTCTGCCCTCTGTCCCCGATCCCTTCTGCCCTCTGTCCCCGATCCCCTCTGCTCTCTGTTCCTGATCCCCTCTGCTCTCTCAGCAAAAACTCGGTATACAGAGGCACCAGAGTAGAGTAAAAAGTTTAAAAAAAAACGTTTAAAAGCAGAGGGGGGGGGGGGGGGGGTTAGGGTGGACTTACCTTCCTCTTACAAAAAAGAAAACTCACTTGAGTCTCGATAAAACAGAATTGACAAATACTTTATTCAACTCCACAAATGTAACGCGTTTCACGGGCGTGACCCCACTTCCTCAGGCAAAAATGGGAGCACAACTCAGTGGGTCAAGCAGTAGGTTTGAGCGCCTCTGCCCTCTGTTCCCGATCCCCTCTGCCCTCTGTTCCCGATCCCCTCTGCCCTCTGTTCCCGATCCCCTCTGCCCTCTGTTCCCGATCCCCTCTGCCCTCTGTTCCCGATCCCCTCTGCCCTCTGTTCCCGATCCCCTCTGCCCTCTGTTCCCGATCCCCTCTGCCCTCTGTTCCCGATCCCCTCTGCCCTCTGTTCCCGATCCCCTCTGCTCTCTGTTCCCGATCCCCTCTGCTCTCTGTTCCCGATCCCCTCTGCTCTCTGTTCCCGATCCCCTCTGCTCTCTGTTCCCGATCCCCTCTGCTCTCTGTTCCCGATCCCCTCTGCTCTCTGTTCCCGATCCCCTCTGCCCTCTGTCCCATCCTACTCTGCTGTCACTGATCCCATCTGCTGTCCCTGGCCCAGGCTACTTCTTGCCCAATTCCTTAGATTCTCTATGTCTAACAAGCCCTGCCTACCCATTTAATTATGAATCATGCACTATAAAATGATTTGCATGAATAATTAATTATCTTGCTTTTCAGCAATAGAGAGAGGAGTTTGAATCTAAACCAATACTATCTGCATGAGATTCTTCTGTAGTCCACATGTTCATGTGGTTTCCCTCCGGGGGCTCCAGCTTCCTCTTCCTCCCCCCAAAACATGCTGACAGCGTAATTGGCTTCCCCACCAATATTGGAGCTAGACTCTGATAAGCACATTAACCTGCAAACCCCCATTAGAGGCAAAAACTGTCCAATCATTTTCTGTAATGAGCAGAGCACACCGGGTCAGCCCGACATAAAGAATAGTAAAAACGTACACTAATCTGATTTCTTTACGTGTATTTATCTAATAGCCCTTTAAAAGACTCTAGATCTGCTTAAACAATGCAGCCACCTGTCAGCCCAGTAACCCCTCTCCTGCCAGCCCTGTGTCCGTCTGCTCAATAGGTTTACACAGCTGTCACAGCCACTGAGGCCTAATGTGTTCAGGGAGGTGAGGAACATGGTGCTTACTGGAAGTGTGAACATGAACCTGCAGCTATAATAAAGCTTTGCTTGTACAAAACAGCAACCAGTATTAGGTGCTGAACCTTATAGTGGCTGTGCAGATTACAGCCTGAC
Source organism: Hyperolius riggenbachi (assembly GCF_040937935.1). NCBI lineage: Eukaryota > Metazoa > Chordata > Amphibia > Anura > Hyperoliidae > Hyperolius > Hyperolius riggenbachi. The sequence continues at coordinate 50,283,582 of NC_090657.1, read as the reverse complement.
CCCCTGCAGTCTCTAAATGGCCTAAGGGGAGGCTGTTTTTTTTTCACAGGCTGAGGCACATTATGCATGGACACCGCTAGCATGTACTGAGCCTTGCACTGGTGAATGATTCCGGTAGGTGGCCAGAATAGATGTAAGCAAAGAGGAATTTCAACATTTTTGCATACAGCCTGCCCACTTTCCCTCGACCCTCAAATAAATCATGTGGTTTAATTTTAGAAAAATTGATTTTGTAATCTTTACTTCAGATCTTTGGACAGGACAGTCTCCTTAAAGGACCACTATCGCGTAAAAAGTAGGCAGTTAAAATCTGACAGAACCGACAAGTTTTGGGACGGTCCATCTCCTCTTGGGAGGTTCTCAGGGCTTTCTTTGTTTTCAACACCATTTCCTAAACAGCAGATTACCTGCCAAAACTGTAAGATATCAGCCAGCCTCCCTGCTCACTTTCACACTATTTTTGTCAGACTTTGCAACTGCTGTTCAAGAAATGCTGTTGAAAACAAAACCCTGAGAATCCCCCATAAGGAGATGGGCTTGCCCAAAACCTGTCGGTTCTGTCAGATTTTAACTGCCTACTTTTTTCGCAATAGCGGACCTGAACTCAGAATTTCCTTTCTGCTTTAAAAAGATAAGCAACAACATAATAACCTTAAAAAAATGTATTTATTGCTGCAAAGTAGCATGACCAAACTCAGAAAAGAAGAACGCAGAGATAACGGCAGCCCAAACGGTGCAGTATGTCACAAGAAGAGTGATGGAAAACAAAGAGGAAGGTTGCACAGGGGGCAACCAACCGCTGAAGGTAGGTGGAGATCTATAAACCCGACTCCACTCGGGCGTGCGGCTGGAGCTGGATGCGGTCGCACTCCTGGGAAAAAACAACAAAGGTCCAATCATAGAGAAATGCACCCAGTATATATTTATAGAGTTTAGCCTGAATCATTCCCCCTCATTTGTATCTAATCACAAGTTGTAATTTGACCTTAGCCGAGTCAGCTGGCTGCCTGGGCAGAGCAGCTAAATTTGTAAACACAGGATGTTAAATCCATGGGCTTGATTCACTATGCCAAATAGCATGCCTTATCCAAGTTAACACGCCTTATCCGAGTTATCACACCTTAGAGTATCATAGCGAGCGCTACAAACTTATGCCTGCTAATTGGCAATGACGAGAGCTCCACTCGTCCTGCCCTGAGCCCCTGCGGGTTCGTAGCGCTTGCTATGCTACTCTGATAAGGCGTGTTAAGGCATGCTATTTGTCTTCGTGAATCAAGCCCCATGTCTGCTTCCATGAAAGCAGGAAGTAGACACACTGCAGATTTATTTTAGGAATTGTATCAGCTGTAACAAAGAAAATGTTTTTCTTTTAAGATTATTATGCTGTTGTGTATCTTTTAGAGCAGAGTGGAAGTTCTGAGTTTAGGTTCACTAAGTCTTCCCTGTTATGTACACACCATGCAATTTCTCACCAGATTCCCCGCTGAGTCGAAAACTTCCCCCAGATCCGATCTGATTTCCGAACGTTTTTCTGATCAATTTTGTAAAGACGTGATTGGAAAAATCGGCCAGAAATCTGAGCGGAAATTGCTGTGTGCACCAGGCATTAAATCCACCCCACAGCAAAGATTCAGATGATTACAAATGCCTGTTTGTGACTGTACCCCTTTAATAATATGCCTTGTGTCACAATAAAAAGCTCTATTGCTTTACAGAATGGAATGCATGCAACATATGCCTTCACCAAAGCCGCTAAGCCCTGCCCATATTAAAACTGTGTTTAATTAGGCTGTGAATCTGTGCCTGCTGTCTCCATTTATCCTGCTACTCCCTTGGTGGTGATGAGTGGCTGCTCAGCAGGAGGCTCCACACAAGTCTGCCTTCATCAGCAAGAAAGGCTACAAGCTGATCCTATGAAGACTGAGGGCTTGTGCACACCGAGCGGCTTTTTCAGCGTTTCTGCAGCCGCTTGCGGCTGCGGATACGCTTGGTCATTGTATCTCAATGGGGTGGTGCACACCAAAGCGGGAGGCGTTTTGCAGAAACGCATACTCCCGGGGTGAGGCATTTTTTGAATTGCGGATGCGTTTCTGCCTCAATGTTAAGTATAGGAAAAACGCAAACCGCTCTGAAAAACGCCTGTTCAGAGCAGTTTGCCAGGCGTTTTTGTTACAGAAGCTGTTCAGTAACAGCTTTACTGTAACAATATATGAAATGTACTACACCAAAACCGCTACACAAAACCGCAAAACGCTAGCTGAAACGCTACAGAAAAATAAGAAAAAGCGTTTCAAAATCTGCTAGCATTTTGCGGATCTGCTAGCGGGTTTTGGTGTGCACCAGGCCTGACAAAGTGTATCCCAGGTGAACTCTCGGGTATGAAAAGAAATACTCGCCAAATGCTAGGTACACATCATTTATTATTATTGGTTTATAAAGTGCCAACATATTCAGTGGCGCTGTACAAAGTACTAATCATACAATTTTGTGTTAGATTTACCTGCCAGATCGATTTTTACCGACATGTCCGATCTGATTTTGATCGATTTTTCAATTTTTTTTATCGATTTTCATAGAACTGAAAGAAAATTGATCGAAAAAACGATCTAAAAATAAATAAATAAAAAAAAAGGAGGAGGCAAGCCTCTGGATCCAATAAAGGCTTCTCGTGTCATCTTTCGGTCACCGAGCAAACATTATGCTGGGAATACACAAAGCGTGTTTTCGGTCGATTTTCCATTCAATCGATTTTCGATTCGTTTTTCCACTCGATTTTATGTTTTCTCAATCAATTTCCATTCATTTCTCTGAGAAAAATTGAGCGGTAAAAAAAAATCATCAATCAAACCATCTATCTGCTGAAAAAACGCATTGTGTATTCCCAGCATTACCTACAAGGACTTGTTAGTAATCACATGGGGGACGGGCTCCTCTCAGTCATGTGAGCATGCACGAGCGGCTCCTTGTTAGTAATCACATGGGGGGCGGGCTCCTCTCAGTCATGTGAGCATGCACGAGCGGCTCCTTGTTAGTAATCACATGGGGGGCGGGCTCCTCTCAGTCATGTGAGCATGCACGAGCGGCTCCTTGTTAGTAATCACATGGGGGGCGGGCTCCTCTCAGTCATGTGAGCATGCACGAGCGGCTCCTTGTTAGTAATCACATGGGGGGCGGGCTCCTCTCAGTCATGTGAGCATGCACGAGCGGCTCCTTGTTAGTAATCACATGGGGGGGCGGGCTCCTCTCAGTCATGTGAGCATGCACGAGCGGCTCCTTGTTAGTAATCACATGGGGGGCGGGCTCCTCTCAGTCATGTGAGCATGCACGAGCGGCTCCTTGTTAGTAATCACATGGGGGGCAGGCTCCTCTCAGTCATGTGAGCATGCACGAGCGGCTCCTTGTTAATAATCACATCGGGGGCGGGCTCCTCTCAGTCATGTGAGCATGCACGAGCGGCTCCTTGTTAGTAATCACATGGGGGGCAGGCTCCTCTCAGTCATGTGAGCATGCACGAGCGGCTCCTTGTTAGTAATCACATGGGGGGGCGGGCTCCTCTCAGTCATGTGAGCATGCACGAGCGGCTCCTTGTTAGTAATCACATGGGGGGCGGGCTCCTCTCAGTCATGTGAGCATGCACGAGCGGCTCCTTGTTAGTAATCACATGGGGGGCGGGCTCCTCTCAGTCATGTGAGCATGCACGAGCGGCTCCTTGTTAGTAATCACATGGGGGGCAGGCTCCTCTCAGTCATGTGAGCATGCACGAGCGGCTCCTTGTTAGTAATCACATCGGGGGCGGGCTCCTCTCAGTCATGTGAGCATGCACGAGCGGCTCCTTGTTAGTAATCACATGGGGGGCGGGCTCCCCTCAGTCATATGAGCATGCACGAGTGGCTCCTTGCTACAGATTTCCTGCAGACATCTGACACACTATACGGCATAACGAGGGGCAGGGCCATTTTTAGATATAGGCAAACCAGGCAGATGACTGCGGTGACAGGTTTGCTTTATAGTATTCTTATACACAACTGGTAGTTCCATTAGGAAAGAGATGCATCATAATTCTGATTCAGGCCATACACTAGTCGATTTGCCCATCGATACACAGCAGATTCGATCACGTGCTAGAACACCGACAACCGCGTGGAGGCACAAATGTAGATACAATGAGGACACTCAGTACGGACGGCGGGCAGGTAAAGTATAACTGCACAGGAACCCAGGTGGGGGAGGGGGGGGGGGAAATGGGGACATAAAACATTAGGGGGACAGCAGCCAAGGGCAGCATCACAAGGCAGATTCCCCAAATATTTCAGCCATGTGCAACATCACACATGCACCCAGAGCCGGATTTGTACTCTTCACCGCCCAAGGCCAATGTCACCGCCCCCCCCCCCCCCCTTCAGAATAGGTCGCGAGATGACCCCTCCCCTTCCCTCCAGTAAAGCTAGCCCCTTCCCTCCAGTATAGGTAGCCTGATGACCCCTCCCCCCTTCCCTCTAGTACAGGTAGCCTAATGACCCCTTCCCCTTCCCCTCCAGTATAGGTAGCCAGATGACTGCCTTAACCCCTCCCTTTCCCACTCCCCCCTTTCAGTACAGCTCGCCTCCATACTGCAGCAGCCATCAGTGTCACTCACTTATCTGCTCGTCTCCAGTGCAAAAGCTTCCTCTTCCCCTCACTCTCCAATGCTGCCCAAGTCCGTAGTCGCACGCCAAAATGCCAACGTGCTCAGAGAGCAAGGTGGCCGCTGCACAGGCGGCTAGCAGCAGGGAGATCAGGCACTCACTTGATCTCCCTGCATTGCAGCATCAGTTTAGCCTGCTGCGTTGGTGCCCTTGCTCCTGTAGTGCCCTAGGCCATGGCCTAGGTGGCCTAAATCCAGCCCTGCATGCACCCACTTATATGCTGGCAAACATATATGCGCCGGCAACCACATCATGCTGAAAACGATCTGGAACAGATCTCTCCGAACAGACTCGGTCAGATAGAGATCTGTGTTTATTCTGAGGTACAACATTATTTTTGTATATAACCTACCAATCTGTTAGTGATGATCCCAAAACGAATGTAGAGTGCAATCTCCGTTCACATGATTGGGGTCAGCAAAAGCTGCCTTGCCTGGGGCACCAAACTGGGCAGTGGCTGAGTGTAGAGGAAAAAGGGTGACAAATATGAAGGTGAAGAGGGTCTCCAGGGATGTGGGGTAGTCATCTGTTTTCTGTTGGGCTATGGACACACAAGGCATTGAGGACTGTAGTCATGGCTCTGTGCCATGTGATCAGCAAGGGATGAAGCTCACAGAGAAGGGCCAGCAATGATCAGAATGTTTCAGCCAAACAAGCTCTGTGCCAAGCAAAGGTTAAAAGACCTGAGTAGGAATTCACACTACATATCTGGTGCTGAGGAGGCTCTCTGTTGTGAGAGTGCTTTATCTCTGGCAGACAGTACAAGGGCACAGAGGAGAGGTCAGCTGTGGGCTACTCCTCAAGAGTGTTGGCTGTAAATCTAGATCCTTGAGTTGTTCAAAGCAGCCAGACACCTCCAACACATGGGGGATGTATCCCTGAGCAGATTGTTATCAGGGACTGGGGAGAGCCATGATCCAGCCCTGTGTGAGGAACACTAATCCCAAAATACCATGGAGTCAGGACTTAAAGTGGACCTGAACTCTTGCACAGGACGGAAGGAAAAACAGAGAGAAATGCAGCCTGTATGTATTCAGAGAGTTTAGCCTGTCTAATGCCCCCTCATCTGTGACTAATCACAAGTTGCGATTTGATCCTTCACCTGTGTCAGCTGGAAGTAGACACACTGCAGATTTATTGCAGGATTTATATCCGTTATAACAAAGAAATGTTTTTCTTTTAAAAGGTTATTATGCGGTTGTGCATGTTTAAGAGCAGAGAAGAAGTTCTAAGTTCAGGTCCGCTTTAAATACGGTGTTCCCACTTGAGCTGAGAATGGACATCATAAAAACTGACAGCAAACAGCTCTGTTCACACTTGTGAGACTGCACGGTTGTGGTAAATGGAGCACACTTCTGTGCCATCCTGGATAATCTCAGAAGAGCAGATGTGTTCACCATATAGCCTATGGGGGTAAGGCATCTGTCCCCGAGCTACAGCCAGACCATCGGAGCAAGCACTGCACTTTCCGATCCTGCAGGCCGCACATGGTCTGACACAAGTGGGAACCGAGACTAAAGGTCCATACACGCTAGATTGAAATCGCTGCATCGAAACGAGCGACGCTGATCAAATTACATGACGCGGCAAAAATAAACGTCAAGTTGTTTAATCGGCGTAGTTCAAACACCGATATTGGAATCTATGATGAGGTTTGTCGATAATCCAGCATAAGCAGCCCATGACCCAATAACTTTGTGCTTGTCACGTGATGTCACATCTGCGCAGCTACGTCACCCCTCTTTCCTCTCCACATAGCAACAGAATGCATAGTCCGATTCTGATTTAAGTCAGTCAATGGCATATAAAGATTGTGTTATGCAAACTGTGTACAGTGCTTTACACAAATAGCATATATCGTGTTATACACAAAATGCATACTATGACATGGATCTTCTTAAAGGGGAACTGAAGTAAGAGGTATACGGAGGCTGCCATATTTATTTCAGTTAAACAATGCCAGTTGCCTGGCAGTCCTGCTGATCCATTTGGCTGCAGTATTGGCTGAATCACACAAGAAACAAGCATGCAGCTAATCTTGTCAGATCTGACAATGTCAGAAACACCAGATCTGCCGCATGCTTGTTCAGGGGCTATGGCTAAAAGTATTAGGGGCAGAGGATCAGCAGGACAGCCGGGCAATGTGCATTGTTAAAAAGGAAATAAATATGTCAGCCTCCATATCCCTTTTGCTTCAGTTGCCCTTTAAAGCAGACCCGAACTCTTGCACAGCACACAATGAAAAGTCTTAATGGTTTTCCACATCTAGATGCTGAAGAAATTCACTTCTCTGTCTTCTGTTTTTTTATCATCAATATATTATTATTAGTATGTATTTATATAGGCAGATAAACCTGTCTAATTAGTTCTCATCAGCAACTGTGAATAAACTGCTGAAGAGCTCTGCCTAAGCAGCTCTCCATATAGTAAACACTGAGGCTTAACCCTTTCTGTGCTCCCTGCAAAAGCAAAACGTCAGGGTTTTATTTTAGGATTTTTATAAAATTTTAATGAAGTTTTTTTTTGTCCATAAAGATTATCATGCTATGTCTAATCTTTTACAGCAGAGAGGAAATTCAGAGTTTAGTTACACTTAAAGAGACACTGAAGCGAAAAAAAAATATATGATATAGTGAATTGGTTGTGTACTATGAATAATTACTAGAAGATTAGCAGCAAAGAAAATATTCTCATACTTTTATTTTTAGGTATATAGTGTTTTTTCTTACATTGCATTATTCTATAATATGTGCAGATTACACAACACTCAGCATTCAAAATGAGTCTTTCAGAGCAGTCTGTGAAGTAATGACCTCTCCTCTAGCAGAGGAAAAGTAAATAGTCCAGGAACAGTTGAGATAATAAAAGTCAGATAACAGCCCTCTCCACGACTTATGCTGGGAATACACGATGCGTTTTTGCGTTCGTTTTCGCTTTCGATCGATTCTACTCTCGATTCACTGCTCGATTCCCCTCTCGATTCCTTATCTTTTCTTATCAATTACATTCACTTGAATGAGGAGAATCGAAACGAAAGTAGAATCGACCAGATCCAACAGGTTGGAATTTATCTATCTAACCCATCTATCTAAAGTAAAAACTTAACGTGTATTCCCAGCATTAGTCGGAGAGCTTAATGGCTTGTTTGCATAGAGATAACAACTGGAGTTTCTCAACTCTTCCTGTACTGGAAACAATTACACTGATGTATATGATCTTAATGTTTTATTTCTGTTTCAATATTTTTATTGAGTTTTCAAAAATAGATATATACAACAATGGTCATGGACCAATATAGTAAGAAGACATTGCTCAAGTATAGTAGAGTCTTTCAATTCAATAACGTAATATGTTACAGCAAGGCACAGCTTAACCAACTTGTTTTGTCTTCTTATAGGCCTAGTGCACACCGGAGCGTTTCCGCTGCGGTTTGCGATCTGCTTGCGGGTGCGGATCTGCTAGGGTAATGCATTTCAATGGGGTGGTGCACACCAGAGCGGGTGGCGTTTTGCAGAAACGCATACTCCCGGGCTGCAGCAGATTTTGGATTGCGGATGCGTTTCTGCCTCAATGTTAAGTATAGGAAAAACGCAAACCGCTCTGAAAAACGGCACTTCAGAGCGGTTTGCCAGGCGTTTTTTGTTACAGTAGCTGTTCAGTAACAGCTTTACTGTAACAATACATGAAATCTACTACACCAAAACCGCTACACAAAACCGCAAAACGCTAGCTGAAACGCTGCAGAAAAATAAGAAAAAGCGTTTCAAAATCTGCTAGCATTTTGCGGATCTGCTAGCGGGTTTTGGTGTGCACCAGGCCATACTGTTTGGAGGGCAGATGCCCTAAAAATTAAGATAGAGGTAGAAAATAGAAGAAAAGAGTGAAAATAGAAGTGAGGAAAGAAGAAAGGGAGGTAGAAAAGCTGGGGGAGAGGGGAAGGGGGGGAGAGGGGAAGGGGGGGAAAGGGGAATGGTGTTGGGGGCCCACAGACTCCATCCTGGAGACTAACATTAGCTTATGGCTCAAGAGGTGAGAAAGAGCGCATGCCATGGTTCCCAGATTTTGTTGAATTTATCTACCTTGTCCTCAAGGATCGCAGCCATCCTTTCCTGAGTCATAAAAGACGTCACCCTGCTCTTGACTTCCTCAAATGAGGCGAATTGAGTTCTCCAGGCCCTGGCTATACTTTGTTTAGCTGCGACTATTTCAAAGTGGGCCAGCACTTGCTGGGATCTATTCAGGGAGGCAATCTCAAAATGTAACAGGGCTATCCAGGGGTCCCTAAAAATTGAGACCTTGAAAAGCTGGCTCAGCAACCTAAAAACTTTGGTCCAGAATCTCCCTAACATAGGGCAGGACCAGAAGGTATGTAGCATGTCCCCAGAAGCGCCACAGCCACGGAAGCAGAGACCGGAAGAGTTACCCGCCACGTGCCTCAACCTGGCGGGAACCCAGTACCATCTGAGGGCTACCTTGTATGCAGACTCTACTATTGCCAGATTTATAGACAGTCTCGAGTAGGTCTTCCAGGCCTCCTTCCAATCGTCTATAGTTTTAGTTTTCCCCAGGTCAGATTCCCATCTGGACACAAACGGATGTGAAAAAGATGCATGAGGTTCGTTGAGGATATTATAGAGAGTGGAGATGGCCCCTTTCCCGAAAGGGTCTTTTATACAAAGATGTTCAAAGCCAGAGAGGACAATTGGAAAGTTTGTATGTGGTGGAATGAGACTCTGGAGCCAATGTCTTATTTGCATGTAACGCAAATGCTCAGAAGGAGGGATTTGATATTTATCAAGCAATTTTTCCCAGGTAAGGATACCGGAACCATCAATTAGGTTGTATATGCATTCCAGGCCATGGTCTCTCCACCACTGGAAACTTAAAGGATTGTCCCTTCCAGGAACAAACATAGGGTTATTAATAAAGGACATCAGGGGTAGTGTGGGAGACATCAGGCCTTTAGAGTACCTGATGTCGTCCCATGTCCTTAAGCAATGATTGAGGACCTTACTCATGTACTGAGGACGGTAAGGCCTTGAGGTCCAGATGGAAGTCTGAACCGACTGAGGTGCAGTGTATGAAATGTCAAAATAGGTCCAAAGGGGCATCCTGTCACCCTTGTAGAGGTCCACCAGGTGTACTAATTGTGCAGCTTGGTAATATCGTGATAGATTGGGAACACTCAGGCCACCTTTATCTTTACTAGTGTAAAGGGTGGACTTGGGAACTCTAGATCGTGTGTTACCCCATATGAATTTGAGCAATTTGCTCTGCAGCATTCTGAGAAAGTGAGGGGGGACCTTGATTGGGAGTAGTCTAAAATAGTATAAAATCTTTGGCAGCAGGGTCATTTTTATAGCGTTAATCCTCCCTAGCCAGGAAAGATTATAAGCAGACCATTGTGTCAATTGTTGAGAGACCATTTTTGCTAGCGGATAGTAATTTTGAGCAAATAAGGACTCATAAGAGTTGGTTAAATTGATTCCCAGGTAATCTATGTAGTGTGAGCACCACTGAAAGGAGTACTGCGACTTCAAGAAGGCTAGGGTGTCTGTCGGCAAAGTTATACTTAGGGCTTTAAGGCCCATACTCACGGGGGACGGCCGTCGCCGCAACCGCGTGGCACGCGCGTGTTGCGGCGACAGTTCCCCCGTGTGTATGATGCGCGCGCCCCGAACCGTCGCCCGTCGGAGCTGTCGCCAGGCGATTGACATGTTCAATCGCCGGTTACAGTCGTCGCCGCAACCTCGCCGGAACTGTCGCTAGCCCCGCATGTGTATGCGGGCTAGCGACAGCTACCCACACACACCACACGGAGCTTCCGGCGGGGGGGGAGGAAACTCGGCGACAGCTTCCGCCGCATCGCTAATCCCTCTGCTGCCGTGTGGATGCAGAGGGATTTGGCGACGAGCTGTCGCCGAACTGCCGCCGAACTGTCGCGCACACGCTCCCGTGTGCGGCGACAGCTACAATTGTACCCCCGTGGGTACTTAGCTTTAGACTTGGCAGGGTTAATTGTTAAACCAGAGGCCTGGGAAAATCTAGTAAGCAGTGACAGCAGCTCAGGGATGGAGGAAGCAGGCTCTGAGATGAATAGAAGTAAATAATCAGCAAATATATTCGTCTTATGTTGTACTCCTGCTAGTTCCACTCCAGAAATTGCTTCATTTTGCCTGATCGCGATCACTAAAGGTTCCATAGCTATAATGAAAAGAAGTGGTGAAAGAGGACACCCTTGCCGCGTCCCTCTGTTAATATAAAGTAAGTCAGAGGTATATCCTGCGTATTGTACTTTTGCTGAAAGCCTAGAGTATAACACTCTGATCCAGGTTGAAAAAGATTCTCCAAATCCCCACCTTTCCAAAACCTTAAACAGGTAGGCCCAAGAGAAATGTTTTATTTCTTAGCTGTGCTACACATACAAATCATAATATCATAATTTTTTTTCGCTTCAGTGTCTCTTTAATGCAGTTACCACTTACGGTAATTCGGGGAAGGGAGTCAGGAAGAGAGGGTGGAAGACCCCAATCCGTTTGCTAAGCAAACCCGGCCAACAGCCTGAATTTTGGATTTTAAATTCCTGTTACATACATTTTTAACACCCCCCCCCCCCCCCCTTTTTTTTAATTTTTTTTTATTTTACAACTGCATTCACATTAAATTGAAAACAATTATAAAAAAGGGGATCCCGGATCACGGCACCAATATACCTATGTCATGAATACACTTTCCCTTTAAATACTTCCATCGTTTGACTATGATGGTTCTAAAAGACCGACCTAGCGATGCTGATTGCCTCTTTGGAAGGGTGATCTTCACACTCCATACGCAGCAACCAGATAAGAACATATATGGATTTCCCCGCACATCACCTTGTCATAAGACAGTCCGCAGCCCTAACAGGATGTAACAAAACCTTGTGTCACCTGCCTGCCTCTCTTGCCTGCAGGCTACCGGGGAGCTGCACGGAACTGGCCTAACGAGTTCTCCGCCTGACGCAGGTGAGAGCCAAGATGAGACTTGCACAAGCCTTCAGATTCTGTATGGGGATTACACCCGCCAAGAAATATCACAGCAACATCGACCTGGAGTTCTGGAGCCCAATGTTACCAGGCCACAGACCAACCAAACATCTATGGGGCTTCAGGTGCATCAAAAGGAGACGTAGAGGAATGCATCATCACCTGTCATACCACAACAGCTGCAGACAAGGGTGTGACAACTACCTAGGGGGGCCCCGGTGGAACTGTCATGGGGCCCACTGGGATCTTAACTCCTCCACGCTGTGCCTAATTTCCCCACGCACACACTTATACCCAACACCATTGCAGAGTAGCACAGTGAGCAGAGTAATACTTACCTGCATCCAGCGCTACTGGTCTCCTCCATGCATCACAGCCACACACTCTTGCCATTCGCTGGCTCCCGATCATGTGACTTGCATCAGTCATGTGACTTGAAACCAGCAAATGGCAGCAGAGAGTGCGCAGATGTGATGTATGGAGTTGCTTAAGGGTAGGGGGCATTGGATGGGACACTGCTCCGGGAGTCAGTCAGCCGTCACAATCTCAAAAGCCATTACCACTGTGTAGCTGATCGAGCACTTGCGACCAATACAGTCCAGTATTCTGGGACTGATTGTGGTCGGAAATCAAATTGAAAAGTACACAAAATCGGGTAATTTATAACCCTGTAAACAATGCCAGTTGCCTAGTAGCCCTGTTGATCTTCTGGCATAACTAGTGTCTAAGTTAAAACCCTGGAACAAGCATATGGCTAATCCAGTAAAAACTGAGTCAGCTGAGTCAGAGTACCTGATCTGCTGCGAGCTTGTTCAGGGTCTATGGCTAAAAATATTAAGCCCAATCTACACGATACGATTCGATTACGATTCTATTTACGATCCGATTAAATCAAACATGTCCGATCGGGATTCGATTCGACTTAATTCGATTTGCCATTGTTTTGCAATGGCAAATCGAATCCCGATCGGACATGTTGGATTTAATCGGATCGTAATCGAATCATATCGTGTAGATTGGGCTTTAGAGACACAGGATCAGGAGGGCTGCAAGGCAGCTGGCATTGTTTACAAGGAAATAAATATGGCAGCCTCCATATCCCTCTGACCTTGGGTTTGCTTTAAGCTCAATACTCACCTGAAGATGGATCAGGGAATCTCACAGCGACACCCCTCAACGAATGAGATGCCCCGATCCAACTCCCTACCCGCGGGAACACACGACGGGCGCACACTGGAAGTCCAAAGATCGCAATACTTAGCGCAGGGGTTGCGTCGGGGATCATAAAGATCCGATCCACCGTGATGGACGTTATCGCCCCATGCCAACAATCGATCAAAAAAAAAAAAAAAATCATGAAGTGGGTATGGGCCTTTAGCCCAAGGTCTTCAAGGATACTTTGACATGTTTATGCTGTGCAGTGTCAGGAAGACCTCTTATCTGTTTCTCTGGCTTTGTTTTTGGGAACTTATTAACAAGTCCAGCAGATGAGAGGCTCCATAGCATGCAGGCATCTTGGGCCATAAAAGCTTCATCATTATCAGACCATAAATCAGCCTTATCTGCTCTGCCTCACAGCTCCCTCTCCAGTTATTCCAGACCTCACTGACACACAAGGCCAGCAATGACCACAGGCCAGGCAGCTGCATCATTTCCTTCACAATCCAGAGCCGAGCATGCATTCCAGGTATCACACACACACACTTCAATATTGCTGCCTTCTCTATAATCATTCTCAAACACTCCCTAAGGCCCAGTGCACACCGAGCGGTTTTTGGAGCGATCCGCCGGCCGCATCCGCCTGGAAAAATGCTTGGCTAATGTATTGCAATGGGATGGTGCACACCAGCGGTTTGAGGTTTTTGCTTCCTGCTGCGCGTTTGCTAAAAAACCTCAAACCGCCGGTGTGCACCATCCCATTGCAATACATTAGCCAAGCATTTTCACTGGCTGATGCGGCTGGTAGATCGCATACAAAATCCGCTTGGTGTGCACCCGGCCAAATATCTGCTCTCTGCTCCCAAAACCGCTAGCGTTTTGACGATCTGCTAGCGGTTTTGGTGTGCACTGGGCCTAACAGAGAACAAACAGTTGTGACAGACAGCAGTGCAATGTCTAAAATAGGAGGGCTTATTTTTAGGGCGGGCTTAAAAAGTTGTGATAGACAGCAGTGCAATGTCTAGAATGGGAGGGCTTATTTTTAGGGCGGGCTTAAAAAGTTGTGATAGACAGCAGTGCAATGTCTAGAATGGGAGGGCTTATTTTTAGGGCGGGCTTAAAAAGTTGTGATAGACAGCAGTGCAATGTCTAAAATAGGAGGGCTTATTTTTAGGGCGGGCTTAAAAAGTTGTGATAGACAGCAGTGCAATGTCTAGAATGGGAGGGCTTATTTTTAGGGCGGGCTTAAACAGATCAGATATACAGCAGTGCAATGATTGGTCTAGAAAAAAAGGGATTATTTGTAGTGCAGGTTTGGTCTCAGGCACACCCCCTCCTAGGTTTCTACAACACAACTGCGCACAGAAGCACCGGCCCTGTATTCGCTCATATCGCCCTACCCAGCTATTTCTTCATGCCACCCGGCTGGAAAAAATTTCTGGGGAGAACACTGTACGTATTTAGAGAGTTTAGCCTGTCTAATTCCCCCTCATCTGTGACTAATCACCACTGTAATTTGATCTCTCAGCAGTATCAGCTAGCTGCCTCAGCAGCGCAGCTAATCTAATAAGATTTGTACGTTGGAACACTGTACTAATACACTGAGATTTTAAGTTGTAGGGTTTGTAATAAAATACATAATTTGGGGAAAGCCAGAAAAGGTTTTGAAAGTCTCATCTCCCCAATTTACATTCTTCCATTTATCAGAGGTGTCGACATCTTTGCTGGTAGGTGACTCACTGCAGAATGTTCTGTTTGTTCCAAAGTCAGTAGAAATACTGCCTGGACTCCCAGAGTGCTCTAGGAGGAGAATTCTGCATAACTTATCAGACTAGGCCAGTGAAGGCTAACCTTGGCACTCCAGCTATATCAAAACTACAAATCCCATCATGCCTCTGCCACCCCGAGTTATGCTTACAGCTGTCAGAGTATTGCAATGCCTCATGGGACTTGTAGTTCCACCACAGCTGGCGTGCCAAGGTTAGCCTTCACTGGCCTGAGCCATACATCATTGGAGGGCAGTGTTACATACCAATACTCAGCATTATGTAGCTACAGGAAGTGTTTCTGATGCCGAAAACACAATCATTATCGTAAAAGTGGGTTTTTCTCAGAATAATCTACTACATTTTATGATATGTCACTATGGTGCCTTTTTAAAGCGGACCAGAACTCAGAACTTCCTCTCTGCTCTAAAAGATAAGCAAAAGCATAATGGCCTTTAAAGAAAAACATTTATTTGTTACAGCTGATTCAAATACTGCAATAAATCTGCAGTTTGTCCACTTCCTGCTTACATGGAAGCAGACCTATTAACATCCTGTGTTTACAAATTGTCTGCTCTTCTGTGTCACTCAGCTGACACAGGCGAGAGATCAAGTTACAACTTGTGACTAGTTACAGATGAGGGGGAATTAGACAGGCTAAACTCTCTAAATACATATGGGTTGCATTTTTATATGTTTTTCTTCTGTCTTGTGCAAGAGTTCAGGTCCACTTTAAGTCTGCTCCAGGTTAACACCTTTAGGGCTTGATTTACAAAGCGGTGCTAACTGTTAGCACGCCTGTGAAAACCCCCTTAGCACGTCTAAACAAGCTTTTCGCGCATAAAACTTTATGCGCATAAAACTTTATGCGCGTACGCACAGAGCGCAGGGCGCTCCGCGCGAAGTGCCCATTAAAGCCTATGGGACTTAGCGCGCATAAAACTTTGCGCGCGCAAAGTTAGCGCGCGATCTGATTGAGAAGTCCGGTGCTAACCTACTTAGCACCCTGGGTAGCGTGTCTAAAGACTTTAGACGTGCTAAGTAGGTTAGCACCGCTTTGTGAATGAAGCCCTTAGTGTGACAGAAAAGCCCGTTTTGTTTAATCTGCTGACCTAGAACTCAGTTTTATCATTATGGTTCGGGGACTTTGAACAGGTGACAGGTTCACTTTAACAGCATAAAAAGTGGCAGTCCGAAAGAGGAGGCCTGCTGTCTGAGGACGAAGGTCAGCGTGTCCTGTAACCACAATTATATAAGAGAAAGCCAGCAGTGTTTGTTGACTCAAACTTTGATCCATTTCATTACATTGCTAAATGGAGCACATGCTTTCTGACCAAGCTTGCAAAGCCACTCCCCCTCTATCAGCTGATTCCAATAACAGCCACCGGGACAGTCATGTGCTTTCATTAACTCCATCTCCGGGAGCGCAACTAAGAACACCATCTAATAGCTCAGTAAACAGAATGCTCAAATGTTACTTTTGGCTGTGAAAAGAGGATTCTGCAGCTAAAACGCCTTAAAACGTTTGATGAAACATTTAGTAGCAGCGGGGCCCTTTTAGGCTCTGTGGGTGGAGCTGCTGCAGGTGGCCACGCCCCTCTGAACCTGGTCTTTTCTAAAAGACCAAAAGGCAGCAACAGGTTTCAGGCCAACAGGTGCTCAGCCAAAGAGGATATATAGTTTCTAGTGCTAAACAGCAGCTGGATTGTAGCCTGGCCGGATGGATGGATGGAAAACCGTCCAATGTCAGCAATCTTAAAGCGGACCTGAACTCAGAACTTCCACTCTGCTCTAAAAGATACGCAACAGCATAATAACCTTTACAGAAAAAACATTTCTGTTACAGCGGATACAAATCCTGCAATAAGTCTGCAGTGTGTCTGCTTCCCACTTTCATGGTAGGAGACATATTTTAACATCCTGTGTTTACAAATTAGCTGCCCTGCAGTGGCAGCCATCAGACACAGCTGAGAGATTGAATTACAACTTGTGATTGTGAACTAAACTTTCTAAATACATGCAGGGTGCATTTCCATGCTTTCCTTCTGTCCTGTGCAAGAGGTCAGCTCCACTAACTTTTTTTTTTACATTTTAGGCAATTACACTGACTTTTCTTCTAGTCTCAGGATGTGGGAGGTTGGAGATAGTAATTTTGTTATTAAAGAGGAACCATAAAAATGTATAGTAGAATGCAGTAATTTATCCAGGCTACGCACGTCTAGGTTTAATATCCTGGTTTCAGCATCAGAAACACTTCTATAGCTATAGACTGCCGTATATTGGTATGTAGCCCCGCCCTCCTAGTGATGTCACAGGGAAACCTAGGCGGCTTATGATGCATAATTTCCCTCCTCAAAGAAGCTATGTTCATGTACTGGGTGTACAATTTTCAGGGTACTTATCCGTTAGCCGGGCGCATCCTCTAGGTGGCAACAAAACTCCACCAGTTACATCTTTCCCTACTATCCATGTCGGCCTGGAGGGGGAATAGTAATTAGTGCCACCTGCCGGATGCGCCCGGCTAACGGATAAGTACCATTTTCAGTAAGGGTTCAGCCACGCTATAAGTGGTTTTTCTGAGCGCATGTGATTGCTGAGCGCTTTCTGAGAGCTTTTTAAAAATTGCTCCCATTCACTTTCATTAAAATTACGGTAAAAATCGATGTGATTTTTTGCGTACGCGATCACTGCAATTTTTACCATGATTTTGATTAAAGTGAATGGGAGCGATTTTTAAAAAGCTCTCAGAAAGCACTCAGCAATCACAAAGCGCTCAGAAAAGCGCTTACATTGTGGCTGAGCCCTGAACATTCAGCAGAGATCATCTGCCATTACAAAAGAAATCGCCACCAGTGATAAATGTCAGAATGTAAATCAGGGTGAGGAAAGATTTTACAATGGGCAAACACTGACTAAATCATTTTTAAAAGAATAAAAAATAAGCACATATCATTTTAGCTACCGTTCCTCTTTTTAAAAAAAAAAAATCTGCTAAATCATCATAATCATCTGCTGAAAGAATCTGCTGCCATTTGTGCTGGGCTTACCCATGTTGTAAATCACACAGGGCTGACCTCTGTATGGAAAAAAGCCACTCACACCTAAAAAATTTGCCCAGAGGTGGCTCACCTGGGGTGATCAGCAAGCTGACAGTCACAGGAATGTCGGCCTGCAATCACTCACTCATCACTACGGCAACCAGGCCTGTCCATTCACATCTGAATGTTGCTAGCTTGTGAACAGTCGCCATAGCGATCAAGGATAGGTGGATCATCTGTGTGGCTTTTAAATGTAGTGTCCATTGATAGCATGCAGGAGGACATGTCCCGGAGTGAGCAGGCCTTGGCCACTGCAGCTCTGACTAGCAGGGAAAATATCCCCAGGGGCACAGCTTAGGGCCCCTTCCCTACTTACGCGTGGCCGTAGCAACGCACAGCACTTGCACGATTCAAGACAAGACAGCCATTAGGTCGCTCTCTATAGGCAGTAGCAGTGTTAGGGAGTCTTGCCCAAGGTCTCCTTACTGAATAGGTGCTAGCTTACTGAACAGGATGAGCTGAGATCTGAACCCTGGTGGCCTGTGTCAGGCGCAGAGCCCTTAAGCCACTGCTTCAAGCTTCAACATTTGGAATAGATGACAAATGTCACATGCAGCAGATGTACAGCGCTGGCTGTCTGTCCCCCCCCCCCCATGCAATTCTCCACAACCATTCCTACTATAAACCACTTCCTAGTCGGCACATCGGACCAAGAAGAGTGCAGCTCTTTCCCAACAGCAAATGTCTGGCCCAGCTGTCCCCGGCACATGGCCTGCCGTCATAGGTGCTGCTGATAAACATGACTGCTCCACACAGCTGCTCCGGCCGGTCCCAGCAGCCGCCCAGATAGAAGATTTCTATCAGAATGTGAGGAAACGGTTCAGTGCGCAGAGCTAGCATTAAACTGGGGCAAAGATGTCAAACGCCGCACATTACCGCTTGCTCAACTCCGAGCCTCATTCCAGCGAACGCTGCAACCGAATATTAACAAGCAAAAGGAAAGTGACATAGCAGACTTTAGTTTGTGGGACCAGCAGGCAAAACCGTACAGATTTAGAACACTTGAACTGAGAGGGATATGACATTTTGATTTCCTTTTAAACAATGCAAACTGCCATGCTGTCCTGCTGATCCTCTGCCTCTAATGCCTGGTACACACTGATTGGCCAATCACTGACCACATTTACCATGAGAAGCCAATTTAATTTTTTATTTTTTTTTTAAGATACTCACCTAGGCCCCATACACACGCTCAACAGCGGTCTTTTATGCAGCACAATTACCTAACAACTTTTGTTGTGAAACAACCCAAAAAAATAGTTGTTTGCTATTGTTCAAACAACTGATAAGACGTCAATCCAACCAATTAAAACCATCCTGTAATCTGTTCATACTATGCGTGTTGCTATCCGATTTAAAGGAACGCGTACGGATAGCATTTAGTGCAGACATCCGGATTGCTATTATTCCTTATGGGCCTCGTTCACATTAGCACGTATGACACGCATGCGTGTCAGAAGCGCATTGCTGCTTGCATACTTGTGCGTTGCACACAGAAACGCATAGAAACAGATGACAATGAAAGTCAATGGATGCGTAGCAAAAGCGCATTGTATTGTGTTTTTGCTATGCGCATAGACATGCGTTTCCGACAATTCTCCTTGAATTTCCGGTGTGACGCACTTCCTGTAACATGGCGGCGTGAAAGAAATGAGGAGGGCGTGCAGAAGCTATGGGTAAAAGTAGCGGTATGCAGGGGAATGCAAAAAAATTAAAAAAAAAAAATGTATTAACCACTTTCCCAATTAGTAAAACGCATGTCTGTGTGTTGGTCAAAAAATGCATAGGCAAAACGCATTAAAACAATAAAAACGCATGCAGTAGGAGAACAGAGGCGCCAGCAGGATAAAAGTGGATGAAAAATTTAAAATTTGCTGGGAGGAAGTGGTGGACTTACATCCATAAAGCAGACACGAAAGACTGTCTGAATAGTAGTCGCATTTATTAATTAGTACCCCAAAACAGTGCAACGCGTTTCGCAGGCCCAGCCCGCTTTATCAGGCAATAAAAATGGGGACAAGACAGAATTTCAGCAATAGCAGGTGTAACATGCGTTTTTTCAACTTGTGTTTCTGTGCTTTTTCCAAATACCGACAGTATGAACAGGTTCTAAGACTCCCGTGCTGCAAGGAAAGAGTGCTAGATCTACACCACTATGCTGCAAAATCATTTTAGTTTTGGGTGACATTTCACTCTTGTACAGTCACACTGCTGGACTTCCTATTGAGCATCCTGTTTAGTAGGCCTACGGCGCCATTGCAACACCTGTACATGTGCTAAACTTGCCCCAAAATGATCACAAACCCTGCGTTTATAGCCTGAAAATGCAATACCAGCACTAATGTGAGGTAGCGAGACCCTACCCCCCAGCAAATGACTCCTAATAGCACAAAAACATCCTTAAATGTATCCGATTACTACATTTTGGTTGGGTAGATTTCCCTGCGGTACTGTTTCCCACTGTTCCACCAGCAGCACAGTGAAGGAACGCATAGCACAGATGAGAATTAGCTCATCAGTGAGTGAAAACACAGACTGTTTATCCAACAAGAGGGCGGCTGAACAGCAGACATGAGAAGCAGCACACATGGAGGCAGGGAGAGACTGGAGTAAAATCAGGCCTGCACAACCATAAATCACCAAATCCCCAACTTCAGCCAACTCAAAACACAACTGCAGGTCACATAAACACAGCTCACATCCCTGGTGCCACCAGCCAAGGAACACACAGCTTCTCCGTAACCTATATGGCATCATTTTAAATAAAGTTACAATTCCATTGAATACTGTATGCTAGCAAAACTACTATGTCCAGGCATATTCAGTAGCCGTGCAAGTTATAGCTGCATTGAGCCCCCAAACAACATAGGTAGGTAGCCAGGTACAGGTGCTCCCAGTATTGGTAGCTAGGTACAGCTGCCCCAGTATAGGTTAGCCAGGCACAGTTGCGCCCAGAATAGGTTGGCCAGGAACTCTCTTCACTTCCAGTTTCTGCCTGGTGCTGCCCCCAGACTTCTCCTGCCTGAGGAAATCGCCTCACTTGGCATCATGGGCGGACCATTTTCAAAATTGGCATACCCTACACGACCAAGGCCCCGGATACCTGAAGGACTTGTTGCGACTGCGTTACACCTCCCACAACCTCACATCAAAAGGATCCAATAACTTCACCACCCCCAAGAGACTTAAAGTGTAACTGTCGGGCATAAAATCAAAAATCAATTCTTTATTTTTATCTGGTAAACAAGTAATAATGATGCCAATCAGGCAATCCAAAAGTTGAAATCTCTATTACTTTTCTTGTTTATAAATGATCATTCCCCAGTTTACCTGACTCTTATTTGGTACATTGCCGCACAAAGGAAGTTGCAGGGCATGCTGGGTTGTGCTTTTTTGCTACTGTACATTAGTTAAGTCTGAGGGAAAATAAAGAAGCAAAAAAGGACAACCCAGCATGCCATGCAACTTCCTTTGTGCGGCAACGTACCAAATAAGAGTCAGGTAAACTGGGGAATGATCATTTATAAACAAGAAAAGTAATAGAGATTTCAACTTTTGGATTGCCTGATTGGCATCATTATTACTTGTTTACCAGAGAAAAATAAAGAATTGATTTTTGATTTTATGCCCGAAAGTTACGCATTAAAAACATTTGGAGCCAGAGCTTTCTGTCATGCCTTCCCTACCCTGTGGAATACCTTGCCAAACTTAATCAAGAAAGCTCCAACCCTGGACACATTTTAATCAAAACTGAAAAGCCAGTTGTTTAGTCTGGCATTTATGATCACATTTCCCCCGTATACATCACTATGTACTGATCTGAGACAAGCTTATGCTCTTTGGGACCTACGGGAGAAAAGCACTTTACGAATGTTTTGTTGTTGTAGCATTATAGGCAGAGCACTGGCACAGGAGTCAGGTCTCTGGCATTGTTTATTAGAGAAAGAAAATGGCAACTTCCATATTCGTCCCACTTCAGGTTCCCTGTAAACACTCTAGTTGTGTTAAAGAACCCACGAGATGCATGTGACGAGTGTGATCTGGGTGGGGTCCATCACTGCAAATCGATTAATGTATGGGCACCCTTAAAGTGCCAAGCCCTTTTTTTCCCCACGGAAGTCTATAGCATTCCCCACTTTCAAGGTGGGGAACCCTGTTTGGTGACCTATAGAGAGGCAAATCAGCGAATCATACCTTTATAAATATGGGACCTGAGCTGTGAAGTCGGTATAAAAATCATCCGACTCCTCAGTTTATGAAATCAGCGACTCCAAGTACCAAAATTGCTCCAACTCCTACTCCACAGCTCTTCCATGGCTATGGAGCAGGGCTGTAGAGTCAGAGCAATTTTGGGTACCTGGAGTCAGAGTTGGAGTCGGAGGTTTCATATACTGAGGAGTCGGATGATTTTTGTACCAAATTCACATCCCTGGTAAGTATCAGACCAAGGAGTCGGAATCATTTTGGGTACCTGGAGTCGGAGGTTTCATAAACTGAGGAGTCGGGTGATTTTTGTACCGACTCCACAGCCCTGCTATGGAGCGGGTACAAAAATCATCCAACTCAAACTCCGACTCCTCTGTTTATGAAACCACCGACTCCAAATCCAGGTACCCCAAAATTGCTCCGACTCCACAGCCCTGTATGGGACCGCCACTTCAATACTGATAACTAACAGCAGTAGAGGAGATTGTGAAAAGCTGCGATCGGCCCAAAAAAAAAAAATCATGATCATTTTAGCTGATCACCACTTTGTGAATATGGGCGGGCAGCGTACTAACCGCAATCAGATATCACTTTGTAGCTGGATGATCTTCAACGACCCCCCAAACCGAAAAAATAAAACAAAAAGACCAGGACTCAACAGTATCCAGCAATGGCAAATCTCGGCTCTTCCTGTTCAGTAAGCCAGCACATATTCAGTGAGGAGACCTTGGGCAAGTTTCCCTCAGGCCTGGAACCCACTAGACTCTAGTGACTAGAGCAGGATTTTTTAGCATTTAGGGCTGGTGCACACCGAGCGGCTTTTTGGGCGTTTTCAGATCCGCTTGCGGCTGCGGATCTGCTTGGTCAATGTATCTCAATGGGGTGGTGCACACCAGAGCGGCAGGCGTTTTGCAGAAACGAAAAATGCCTGGGTGAGGCATTTTTTGGATTGCGGATGCGTTTCTGCCTCAATGTTAAGTATAGCAAAAACGCAAACCGCTCTGAAAAACGGCACTTCAGAGCGGTTTTGCAGGCGTTTTTGTTACAGAAGCTGTTCAGTAACAGCTTTACTGTAACAATATATGAAATCTACTATACTGAAAACCGCAGCAGCAATCCGCAAAACGCTAGCAAAACGCCTCATAAAAATAAAAAAAAGCGTTTAAAAATCTGCTAGCGTTTTGCGGATCTGCTTGCGGTTTTTGGTGTGCACCAGCCCTTAGGGAGCGCTTTCAATAGCTAGTGATTTCCCTAAATGCTCTGCCAATGTAAATAGATAGAACAGATTGCACTAGAGTGATTGCGATTAAGGAAATCACAATTGCAGGACATGCAGCATTTTGGGAGCATTTCCATTCTAATAGATTGTATAGGGGCTGGTAAATTGCTCACAAAATCGCTTGGAAAAAGCTATCACAAATCGCCAGCAATTGCATTTTGCACGTTCTACTATGTTCCAGGCCTAACACTGCTACTACCTATAGAGCACACCCTAGTGGCTGCAGCTCTGGTGCTTTGAGTCCGCCAGGAGAAAAGCGCAATATAAGTGATCTGTGTCTTGCAGATACACAGCAGACAAATAAGGTGGAATGTTATTAGCACAAAAAAACCCAAGGACAATGCGTTTCGCAGGTCTGTCCCAGTTCTTCAGGTCAATGATGGTAAAGTGCCTACAGTTGAGGTTAAAGGCCTTCCCATAACAACTGCTGTTGGCACTTTACTGCCAATGACCCGAAAAAGCGGCAAAGCCCCACAAAACGCATTGTCCTTGCGTTTTGAGCAATCAGATATCAGTTTACCATAATTACATCCCGCCTGCATTCCACTGGGCTTTGCATTTTTGATGAAGGAAGGTGGCATTGTTGTGCATAGCGTAATAAAGCAATATGACTGATTTATATCTAGGAGCGCCATCACAACTCCGTAATCGAGCGCGTACAATAAAGGTACACATTAAATATGCAGATAAAGATAATTGAGTGTATAAAATATATATACACACGTACATAATTACTTAAATATGCAGATGAGGATCATTGAGTGTGTAAAATGTAGACACACATACCTACATGACTTAGATATGCAGATGAGGGCTGGCGGTTGGCATTTGTTTTATGAGGACGAAGGCCTCCTGTATAAGATCATGCCATCACTTTATAGCTATAGAATGTCACTATAAAAATGCAATACGGGTAGACGGTGCATGAGTCAAAGAGAAGCCCGTATGTGTATGCTATAAACCGCTATAAAGATATCTTATGGCTATCTCACATTTACTGTTATATGTTTATTATACACTTTACTATAAACAGCTTTCTTCGAATTATTACATCAGATAACATTGCGCCAAGTACATTGGATGCATTACTGTACCCAAGTCAGCCTGTGATGTCATTGTCTGAACTCTTTATGCTTGGTACACACCATGCAATTGCCTCTCAGACAGATGGTTCGAATAGATTACTTCACAGGTCCGATCGTTTTTCTGATCGATTTTGTACAGAAGTGATCAGACAACCGAGCAGAAAAATGATTGGAAATCAGATCGGACCTGTTGGAAATAATGTATTCGACCCATTTATCTGACGTTGAATTGTAAAGCCCCATCTACACGGAGGGACATTGTAGCGATCCGGCGGCTCAATTAGCCGCCGGATCGCCTCTTCCGCGTGCCCGCCGCGTCCTCGCTCGCCGCGCGTGCGCCGCATTCGATTCCCCGCTCGTCCCCGCTTATCTCCCGCACGATTCCCTGCCATTGTCCCCTCACGGGGATTGAGCAGGGAATCGGCGGTACGAAGATCCGTCCTGTCGGATCTTATCAATCGAGCCGCATCAGCGGCTCGATTGATAAGCAGCATCGCGGCCGCATCTACTCGTGTAGATGCGGCTTAAGGTGTGTATACCAGGCATAAAGGTGCCCATACACTTTTCGATCTGCCACCAGATCGACCATTAGATAGACCCCTCTCTAAACCAATGTGATCAGAGCGGGATCTACTGCCTGCCCCACACACCGCAGACCGATTTCCCATAGATTTCAGCATCACATCTATTGGAAATCCTCCTAACAACCAAATAAACCCCCCCCCCCCCCCCCCCCCCACACACACACACACACACACACACACACACACACCACCCTAAAGCAGGCCATACACCACACAATCTTGGCCCTTAAGCACCCGTCTGAGTTATGCAGATCCTCCTCTTGGGTACTATACAATCTTAATTGTACAACCTTTATTGAACATTACTATGCAAAATACAATACACCGTAGAGTATATAATTGCATTTAATCAATAATACACATCTGAGTATTGTACACATAACAACAAGTAATACGTTGGACTATATATTAATGCACAATAATAAACCTGTATAAACACCTGAGCATTCTAAAGGGCTGTGGAGTCGGACAATTTTTGGGTACCTGAAGTCAGAAGTTTCATAAACTGAGGAGTCGGATAATTTTTGTACTGACTTCACAGCCCTGGTATTCTATACATTACTGTACTATGTAATGCAGAATGCATGTGTGCTATATTTTACTGCACACCAAGCACTGCACCGTACAATATACTATTACATGATACGAAAAGACCACGAGAGTCCTATACATCACTATAATCGAAAGTGTATATTTTTGCACAAACACAGATGAGACTTGTGTAAGCTATACTTTCCTGTACACAGTGTTGTTTGTTATTGCATGGTGTCACCAGTAAAGACAATATGCAGGCTATACTTTACTGTAGACAGTGTAATACATAGAACTATTATTGAAAGAAATCATTAGAGAAACCTATAAACATGTATCATACACGGAGTTAGTAGATCAGCGTTTGCATGGATTTCCTCCAGGCATTCCCGACTGCCTTTAAAAGTCCCCCAAAACTGCTTCCAAATTAATTGGTTCCCTTAAATCTGGAGGATGACAGAGATTCCACTGAGGAACTATGAAGTGACAAGTCTATAAACTCTGTAAAGCACTGCTGGGGATGTCAGCGCTTCATAGTGTAAATCTACAGCACATTACTGCACACAGTGGAATAATAACTCATAATGTGTATGATCAGATATCAGTTCACAATGCCTATGAGAGTTCTAGACAATGTTTACAGGGCAGTGGATTAGATTGCTTACAGGAACATGAAAAGTATACATTACTGTAAACAATATAATGCACAGCCCTACAATACACTGCACTATATACCAAAGCATGACATGATATTCCTGATTAGGGCTGACTTCTACACGTTTCTGTACACAATAAACAGATAGATATCTATCATGATGATCATATTGATATCTATATAGTACTTTACACAATACACTTCCCTGTATAGTAAAACATGATTTTCCCAATGAAGCCTATGCAATGCACTACTCTGTGTACTAAATCCAGATATACCTGATGAAGCCTATGCATCCTATAGATTACTGTACAGATGTGTATTATTGGTAACCCAATGTACCCTATACATTACATGCTATATATAGCAGTACAACCCCTATGAAGCCTCTCTGTCTCATAGGTCAGTGCACACTACTATATACAATATAACACACAGTTTAGATCTGCACGCAAGCACCAGTGGAACAAACGTGTCCTGTACATAACTGCACACAATGTATACAACTGTATAGTAATAAAGCCAATTTACAGCTTATACTTTACTGCACAGACTGTATACTATTGCATGATATCACTGATGAAACTTGAGTGTCATAGATCACTATACATGCACAATACATTGAGAAAGTCAGTCTATAGCCCATACATTACTGCACAGACTGTATGATATTACTGATGAAGCTTGAGTGCCATAGATCACTGTACATCCACAATATATAGAGACTATCAGTTATGAAGCCCACCAGCAGCCTATACATTATTGCGCAGATTGTATGATATCACTGATGAAGCCTATGAGTCCTACAGATATCTATCTATCTATCTAACTATCTAACTAACTGCACAGACTGTATACTACTGTATGATATCACTGATGAAGCCTATGAGTCCTACAGAATATATATAGCCTACACATTGCTGCACAGACTGTATACTAATGCATGAGATCACTGATGAAGCCTATGAGTCCCGCAGATCACTATACATCCACAATATATAGCGAATCTCCATAGAGAAGCCCACCAGCAGCCTATACATTGCTGCACACAATGCACTGGCGAGCAGGGCCAGCTGTTGGGGCATTCTAGTTCCCAGCATGGCAGCTGGAGGGCTCGCGGCCAGCGGTGCAGGCTGGGATTTGTAGTCCTCCTTTGTTGCGCTGCTCACCTTCATGTCGTTCATGATGGTCTGGAAGAGCCCCCCCAGCGCGCTGCAGTCCTTCTCCATGCCGGCGTCCATGGCTGCCGTCCCCGGGGCCGCTGTGACAGACAACTCTCCCTCCTCACCCTGATCTCATGCCGCTGCAATGCACTGGCGCGGGGAGGGAAAGACTTGGCTGACTCTTCCTTCAGGACAGGAATACGCCGCTTACGCTAACAGCGCAGAGCCCCCTGCCGGTCACACACGTTGCCAACGGAGACAGGCACCGCCTCCACCGCCCCATTCTGCACAAACCACGCCCAACACTAGCGACACGCCCCCGCCAATTCCAACTCAGCCTTCGTTCATTCGGCGTAGACGCCCAATCAGCGCTGCCTGCCCGCCCCCTTATTAGCGTTCTCCAGTCTGCGTCCACCTCGCGCTCTGACCACGCCTATTTCAGCTGTATCCAAACAAACTCGGCACAGCCCTCTCTTTCTAGTCTGCGTAAGCCGCGCCCAGTCTGCGCCCGCCTCTGCGCCTTGAACACGCCTACTTCCAGCTGTGTACATTAAGCGGGATGCGCCGTATTCTACGTAAGCCGCGCCCAGTTTACGCACTGTGCATTTACTCCCCAAGACAGAGAACCGCTTTTCCCGCCCACAGAATTGACTCCGCCCATCCGCGATTCTTTCCAGCGTTTGTGTAGTACCGCCCAGGGTGTGACCACGCCTTTAAATACCAACCTCCTATTCTGCATAAACCTGCTCTGCCCATTGCATTGGCTTCTTGCTTTTAGGGCGGGGTTTGCCTTGTGACGTGTCCTTTCTGGATGAGTTTGGTGCTCTCCTTGAGATCTGGGTGGCTGCCTTGCCCTCCAGTGATCTGGAAGAGGGTGGGGCGGGGCAATGAGTACACAGACGGGATTGTGAACACGCCTGCAGGTGTAGAGCAACTCCTTCACCTCCAGTCAGTGCCAGAGGTGACTTGTGGGACATGTCCTTGAAGCTTTGCAAGTTTAGTAAATAGTTCCCATGATGATAATAAAATAATCGCTTCATCTGATGTTCTGGGAAGAGATTCAAGCCAAACTCCTTCCAACTATTGTGCTTGACAGAGAGAGGAAGTCAGGATGAGTTAAAGTGACCATACACATACACTTTTGATTATGATTCGGCAGCCGATCGACCATCCGAATCAAAATCATTGAATCGGATGAAAATCCGTGCTGCCACAAGTATGCCTGATCGAAGCTTCGGCTGATTTCGGGCTGAAATTGGTTGAATGTATCGATCACACATGCTGGGAAAACTCGGGCCGAAGTGGTCGATCGATCAGGTGTGCGGCGGTATCGCGAGTGATGAACCCCCTAGGTCCTTTCCCTCCCAAATGTTATACAATACAATACAATAACATTTGTAAAGCGCTTTTCTCCCATAGGACTCAAAGCGCATAGCTGTGTCTCAGATTAATACAGGGTTTCAGGCTGGGTTGTGTCAGGGCCGGATTTAGGCCAAGGCCACCTAGGCCATGGCCTAGGGCACCACAGGAAAAAGGGCACCAAAGCAGCAGGCTAAACTGGTGCAGCATTTGCAAGCTTGCAAATGCTGCAATGCAGGGAGATCAGGTGAGCGCCTGACCGCGGTACTCTGCTGCTAGCTGCCTGTGCAGCAGCCACCTCTGTGCACATTTTCATTGTGGCCGGAAGCTATGGACTTGGGCAGCATTGGCGACGGAAGGGAAGAGGAAGCTTCAGCACTGGAGATGAGTGGAGAAATGAGTGACACTGATGCCTGCTGCGGTGTGAAGGCGAGCTGGCTACCTATACTGAAAGGGAGGGTGGGAAAAGGAGGGATTAACGGATCATCATCTATAATCTGATAATAATCCGAACATTTGTATAGCAATTTTCTCCTTTTGGACTCAAAGCGCTCAAGAGCTGCAGCCACTGGGGCGCGCTCAAGAGGCCACCCAGCAGTGTTAGGGAGTCTTGCCTTGAACTCCTTACTGAATAGGTACTTGACCTAGCCAGGATTCGAACACTGGTCTCCCATGTCAAAGGCAGAGCCCTTAACCAGTACACTATCCAGCCACCTCTGCATCTGGCTACCTATACTGCAGGGAAAGGGGGAGGAGTCATCTGGCTATGTATACTAGAGGGAAGGGGAGGGGTCATCTGGCTACCTATACTAGAGGGAAAGGGGGAGGAGCCATCTGACTACCTATACTGGGGAAGAGTCATCAGGCTACCTATACTAGAGGGAATGGGGGAGGGGTCATTTCACTACCTATCCTGAAGGGGGCGGCTGGTGACAGTGGCCTAGGGTGGTAAAGAGTAGAAATCCGGCCCTGGGTTGTGTTACAGAGGAGATAGTCAGATGTTCATGAATGCCAGACTGAAAAGGTAGGTTTTCAGTTTAGACTTAAATGCTTCCAGGGATAGGGCTGTCCTGATTGGGTGTGGCAGGGAGTTCCAAAGTGTAGGGGCAGCATGACAAAAGGCTCTGTCTCCAAAGGTTTTGAGGTGGACTCTGGGGGTGACCAAGGTGTTACGTCCTTTTGATCTAAGATTGTGGGGGGTGTGATGTAGTTGCAACAAGTCCTTCAGGTATCCAGGGCCCAGATTGTGCAAGGATTTGAATGTCAGTAAGCCAATCTTAAACAGAATTCTCCATTTTATCGGTAGCCAGTGGAGTGAGCTCAGGGTTGGTGTTATGTGGCAATGGCGGGGTTGGCTCGTTAACAGCCTTGCGGCGGCATTCTGTACTAATTGCAGGCGGCGTAAGTCTTTCTTATGCAGGCCTGTGTAGAGGACGTTGCAGTAGTCTAACCTTGATGTGACGAAGGCATGAACTAGGGTTGGAAGATCCTCTGAAGGAATTAGGTGTTTAATCCTTGCAATATTCCTTAGGTGAAAGAAGGAATGTTTCACAACAGCTGAGATTTGATTCCTGAAGCTTAATTTCCCATCAATCAGTACTCCCAGGCTGCGCACACAGTCTGAGTTGTTCAGGTCTGAGCTCCCTATCCTTAGCGGTGTTGGTTGAGACTGGAGCTGCTTTGCTGTTGAGCCCTGGCCCTCGATAACAAGAACCTCAGTTTTGTCAGCATTAAGTTTTAGCCAATTATTATTCATCCACTCCTGAAGCTCAGCTAAGCATGCGTTTATTTGTGGAGTAGGGTCTGTGACATCAGGTTTGAATGACAAATATAGCTGGGTAATTAAAAACAATGGTGCATGAGCCAGCCTGGGGCCCCGGGAACTCTCACTGCCCGGGGCCCCAGAACCAGCATCTAACACCATATGTGAGCGCAGCCAAAACCTTGGAGCTGCCACATCCAAGGCCTGTCTCCTACTGCTCTAAAACTTAGCAAACACACAATTGGAGAACCTCACTCCCAAACAGTTCTCTGCTGCTTTATAAAGCCTGCAGGCTGCTTATAAGCCAATGAGAAGTGCACACATAATACACCTAGCTTGCAGTGATAATCAAGCAAAAGCTGAGCAAGTCAGCCAATTAGTAGGAGAGGGCTTCAGTTGCATATAGACAATGGCTATATGACCAGCAGGGGGCACCAGCGTGCAGGATATTCCCTCTCATCTGCCCCCCCTCCTAACTAAACTGCATGGGATACTACAATAATTAAAAACAATGGTGCATGAGCCAGCCTGGGGCCCCGGGAACTCTCAATGCCCGGGGCCCCAGAACCAGCATCTAACACCATATGTGAGCGCAGCCAAAACCTTGGAGCTGCCACATCCAAGGCCTGTCTCCTACTGCTCTAAAACTTACCAAACACACAATTGGAGAACCTCACTCCCAAACAGTTCTCTGCTGCTTTATAAAGCCTGCAGGCTGCTTATAAGCCAATGAAAAGTGCACACATAATACACCTAGCTTGCAGTGATAATCAAGCAAAAGCTGAGCAAGTCAGCTAATTAGTAGGAGAGGGCTTCAGTTGCATATAGACAATGGCTATATGACCAGCAGGGGGCACCAGCGTGCAGGATATTCCCTCTCATCTGCCCCCCTCCTAACTAAACTGCATGGGATACTACAATAATTAAAAACAATGGTGCACAAGCCAGCCTGGGGCCCCGGGAACTCTCACTGCCCGGGGCCCCAGAACCAGCATCTAACACCATATGTGAGCGCAGCCAAAACCTTGGAGCTGCCACATCCAAGGCCTGTCTCCTACTGCTCTAAAACTTACCAAACACACAAGAGGAGAAACTCACTCCCAAACAGTTCTCTGCTGCTTTATAAAGCCTGCAGGCTGCTTATAAGCCAATGAGAAGTGCACACATAATACACCTAGCTTGCAGTGATAATCAAGCAAAAGCTGAGCAAGTCAGCCAATTAGTAGGAATTGCACTATTGTTTTTAATTATTGTAGTATCCCATGCAGTTTAGTTAGGAGGGGGGCAGATGAGAGGGAATATCCTGCACGCTGGTGCCCCCTGCTGGTCATATAGCCATTGTCTATATGCAACTGAAGCCCTCTCCTACTAATTGGCTGACTTGCTCAGCTTTTGCTTGATTATCACTGCAAGCTAGGTGTATTATGTGTGCACTTTTCATTGGCTTATAAGCAGCCTGCAGGCTTTATAAAGCAGCAGAGAACTGTTTGGGAGTGAGGTTCTCCAATTGTGTGTTTGGTAAATATAGCTGGTTGTCATCAGCATAGCAATGATATGTCAGGCCATGTTTTTGCATGATTTCTCCAAGTGGCAGCATGTATATGGTGAACAGTAAAGTATACGCAACCCCTGAAGCCCATGCATGAAATACTTTACCTGTCCGCTGCTGCCGAGTGTCCGCTGTACTTTCAAATTGGGGTCCCACGTGACTGCCGGCATATAGCATGACGCAGGGGCGTAACAATAGAGAACTAAGGGCAAGGAGAGGAAAAACTTTCTGCACAGTTGTTCTAATGACTGCATCTGCTCAGCCACTGATGAGGAATCATACAAAGATTTGTAGACAGTCCCTATTCAGTGTCTACCCCTCCCCAACTTATCTAAGCTGTATTGGGGGCACCTACCTATCTAACTTATACCGGAGGCGCCTGCCTATCTAACCTATACTGGAGGCACTTACCTGGCTAACCTATACTGGGGACAACTATACTGGGGCACCTATGCCCTGGCTACCTATACTGGGGGAACCTATAGCTGGCTACCTATACTGGAGTACCTTTTCCTGGCTACCTATACTGGGGGGACCTATACTGAGTGCAACTAGACCTGGCTAACCTATACTGTGGGCACCTACACCTGGCTCCACGGGGGGCACAATTTTTACACCCTCACCCTGGGTGCATTTTAGTCTAGAAACTACCCTGGCTGTGCTTAAAGAGAAACCGTGACCAAGAATTGAACTTCATCCCAATCAGTAGCTGATACCCTCTTTTAAATGAGAAATCTATTCCTTTTCACAAACGGGTCATCAGGGGGCTCTGTAAGGCTGATATTGCGGTGAAACCCCTCCCACAAGAGATTCTGAGGACCATGGTCCTGGCAGTTTCCTATCTGTCAACCTTGTTGCATTGTGGGAAATAGCTGTTTACAGCTGTTTCCAACTGTCAAAAAAGCAAGCAGCAGCTGCATCACCTGCCAGCAGTAAAAATGTCACCTTGTGATAAATGTCAAAATGTAAATCAGGGATTTAAATGATTTTACGATGGGCAAACTGACGAAATCATTTATACATAATTATTGTAAAAATGAAGCACTTTTTTATTACATTATTTTCACTGGAGTTTCTCTTTAAGTGCGCATGTGCGCCTTCTTTCACATTTCCTGGCTGTCATTATTTGCAATTGCCGGTGTTTAGTACTCTTCGGAGTGGGGGGGGGGGGAGGGGAAGGGAGGGAGGGATTAGTTGCCAACCAAGCGGGGAGAAGGGATTATTACTTCCCTCCAGGGAGGGTTATTAGTTGCCCACCAGGGGGGTTATTTATAGAGGAGGCCCGAATGGTTCGATGGCGAACGGTTCCAGGCAAACTTCCGGGGGTTAGCGTTTGCGGAGAACCACAAACTTTACCGGAAGTTTGGTTCGCCCCCATAGTGCACCATTAGGGTCAACTTTGACCCTCTACATCACAGTCAGCAGGCACATTGTAGCCAATCAGGCTACACTACCTCCTGGAGCCACTCCCCCCCCCCCCCCTTATAAAAGGCAGGCACCGCTGGCCATTTTATTCACTCGTGTGCCTGCAGTAAATAGAGAAGGGGACAGCTGCTGCAGACTCTCTCATAGGGAAAGATTAGTTAGGCTCTTGTAGGCTTCTTAGCTTGCTCCTTGCTGATTCTTATTGCTAAAATAGCACCCCACAACAGCTCTTTTGAGAGCTAATCTTGTTCTTGTGATCTATTTTTTTTTGCTGTGTGTCCCACTGACACTTGTGTTGCATAGACAGCCTTGATAATTCATACTGTGTGTGCCACCGCCAGGCCCAGTACATGCAGTGACTACTTGTGTGTGTGACAGGTGCACATTACCCATCACTGCATATACCTACCTGTTATTCACTGTGCACCCACCTACGTGAGCGCACGCAGTGTCACTGTGCCTGTCCGCTACCTGTCTGTGTGTGACAGGTGCACATTGTGATACCCATTACTGCATATACCTACCTGTTGTGTTCAGTGCACCCACCTACCTACATGAGTGCACGCAGTGTGATATACCACTCCATGCATACCTTGTTAACTGCACCTGTGTGACTGCACATTGTATTAGTCAAGTCAGTGCATACCTTTCACTTCATCCACCCCAATATGGACAAAACAAAAGGTAGAGGCAGGCCACCTGGCAGGTCTGTTTGAGGTTGCGCTGTCGTGATTTCGTGCGGCCCTCAACCAAAGTACAGTGTTCAGAAGAAGGCATGTGCCATCAACCCCCAATGTAGTCAGGACGTAGTTGACTATTTAACACAGAACACCTCATCTTTTTCAGCTTCCGCACGGAAGCGTGACATATCTTCCTCCTCCTGCTCTGATTCTGGCACCCTCACTTAACACTCAGTCGGTGCCACCACCAAAGTGCCATCACTCCAGGGCTCAGCGGTGTGGAAATTATTTTGTGTGTCTGCCTCAGATGCGAGCAATGCCATCTGTACTCTCTGCCACCAAAAAGTGAGCCGTGGAAAGACCTCTACATCACAGTCAGCAGGCACATTGTAGCCAATCAGGCTACACTACCTCCTGGAGCCACTCCCCCCCCCCCCCCCCCTTATAAAAGGCAGGCACCGCTGGCCATTTTATTCACTCGTGTGCCTGCAGTAAATAGAGAAGGGACAGCTGCTGCAGACTCTCTCATAGGGAAAGATTAGTTAGGCTCTTGTAGGCTT